>NW_008585971.1:134143-153530 GCF_000691845.1 Merops nubicus | reverse complement strand
GATTTTGGTGCTTTTATTTCTGGTAAAGGAAAATTAAGGAAACAAAGAGGTAATTTAAGAGTGTAACTTTCCCATAAGGAAAGGCCTCATAGACCAATATTCTGTTGTGCTTGTTTAAGTTGATGGTAGATAAAGTTCTCTATTAAAGATTTTGGGCTCTGAATGACTCTGTTGGGCCTCAGAACATGGAAAAAAGTGGATGGGATAAGGTGGTTTTAGTGTAAGATGCTTTTCATTGTGACTGATAGTAGAAAACACATGAGGAAGAGATTATTCTATGTCCATATACAGGAAATCATATATAAGAAGTAGTGATTAAACACTGTATTATCACAGTCCATATGTCAAACAGAGGGCTAGGGGTCTGTGTTTTCTTAAGATGTTTGGCTTGCTGTGGGAAGGAAGGAGCTGTAGCATGCTCAGGTGCATCCCAGTTTGAGCATCCCAACTGGAGGGCTGTGGGATACGCCGTTGAGGGCACCTACCACAGGGTCTAGAGCTGGGCTAAGTCTTTCAGCAGTCTGATGGGCTCCAATGGCAATGAAATGATTCAGTGGGCCAGTGCAAACAGCACCAAGCAGCCCTGCAGAGCTTAATTTTTCTGCCTTTGTATTTGGTAAATGTCTGTACCACAGAGATGTGATGCTTCATTAGCAAAGCCTAACTTGGTCTGGAGCGGCTGTAAAAAGCTTCACTTAATTGTGAGCAGCCTTTTTATATACAGTGAAAACATCTTTATCAAATCTGAACAACTGTAAATGTGGAAAAAACCAAAACAACAACAAAAAAACCCAACAACAAAACCCCAAACCAAACAACCAAAGAAACAAAAAAAAACCCGTTTAGAATAACGAATTTATTTCAAGAGTGATATTACTGTGAAGAATACTGGATATTTCTATTGGCAAGGAAAAACAATGCAGTTCCACGCCTGATCTCATCATTTTCTTGTGGATGACATTTCAGCAAGGATTCTGTTTGCAAATAACTTGCTGGACTTGGTCCTACCTGTCTTCAGCGTGGGAAAGCCAGTAAAGGTGCAGCAGAAAAAGGCCAGCTTTGGTTAGAAAACATCTGCAAAAAGAGTTTTATGCTATGAACCAAACTAACAATTTGAAAATGTAAGAAGTTAGAACACTAGGTTGAAGGAGAGACTAAGTTCCATTAAGATTAATTTGATTTTAAACTATGTAACTACAGATTAAGGTGTACCCTGTAATAAATGGGCCAGGCCCCCCTAAATAATTCTCAGGGTACGTGTCTTCCATCCAATACAAAGTGTCATCCACTTAATTTTGATGCACTGTGTCTTAAGCCATTCCCCTGGGTCCTAGCTAAAATACGGGAAGTTTTTAATGCAGTTTCATTGGTTTTCTTGGTTTAAAATGATAATAGAGTGAGTTTGGAGATTTTAAAAAAAGTTTTATTGAAGCTAATATAACCAAGATTACAGGTTGTCAGAAGCAAATCACGCCGTGGTTTCTACCATGGTTACAGCCTTTGTAATGAAATGGATAGATGTACTGTGTTCTGGCTTTATTAGAAGCTGGAAATTATCCTGAGGACTGCTTAATTCTCCTTAGTTTTATGACATTCACTGTTCTTGTCAGAACCTGTCATGACAATTGCTTAACAAGGAATTAAAATCTCCTGGGTTCCTAATTCTGCTCCATATTTACCTGATAAAATGTTCATAAACACACAGTATGGAGCATCACCTTATATCTATAAAAAAAGAGCTGATCTAATTCTTAAAACAATGAATGTGCAACTGAAGAGGAATTCATACAAAGTGTTTTGGGAATTTATACCAAGTATTGCAAGCTGAAATGCCCAAAGGGGTTACAAAACCAATAAACAAATCTACTTGTCCTGCTTCTGCTGATTTATTTCTCTTTAGCAGTTTTGAGCTGATCCAGGCTCGACCTAACTGGGTTTAGCAGTTCCCAAAGCCCAGCGAGGTGTTATATCAGTTCTCCCTGTTTCAGGAGGTGCAGCAAGAGCAAAAGCATGGCTGAAGTGTCCCCACCACCCAGGAGTCCCTGGCTGATGGAATAAGAAGCCTTGATGGGGACCTCTGGTTTAATTAGTCCAGCTTTGAGTCAACCCCCAAAGGAAAGAGCACATAACTTACCTTAAGTCAAATTTGTACAGTCCTTTTCAGAGCTCCTATGACAAAAATCTTAATAAATTACAGAGGGTGAGCCCTTCAGAAGCTAATGAAGGCACAGTTTCATAACTAAGCATCTGAGCCACTTGCACTACTAAGGATAGGGGGTCACAAATCCTATTCAGTTATTGAAAGCAAGTGACAACTTTCCAGTAATGGCTTCAAAGCTGTTAAGTGCCTTCTGTATCTTCAGAGGCTTCTCACCGTGTGGAAAGGAGGTTGCAGCAGGACACATCTTTTGATACCATGTGACATTATGCAGTGCACCCATCACATTGCATCACCCTTGAAATAAACACTCTTCAGATCATGCCTTTCCCTTACATTAAAGCTTAATGACACAAAATTGAAATGGTACACTGAGAATAAATGGATTCCTCCTAGTCTTCTGCCTTTGGTTTCAAAAGCCAGGGGAAATAGAGGTGGAAGCATTTCATCTCTGCTGAAATCAGCAGGCCTGATGAACAGTTGTGCAAATTCAAAGTGTCACCCTTGGTAACCTCCTCGGTGTTTTATTTTTCAAAATACAGCTGGAGAAATTGGGTTTGCTCATGATCTGATGTAGTACAACACCTTGTTACAGCTTATTTTTCCAGCTTACTCTCGTCCTGCAGCATTTTGTGTGGGTGTTTGTGTCCTGTTTAGCTTCCCATATCTCAAGCTTTTCCAGTTTTGCACATTCCAGTGCCCCTCCTTGTTCAAAATTTAAACCAGTAACATTTTGATGTCATGAAAAGACACGACAGGGTTGCCAAATTAAAATAAAGAGCTAAATTGGAATTCTTCTTTCATGATAGCCCTTTTATGCTTGAATGATGACAAAATTCAGGTCAGTGCCTAAGCCCTCACGTGATTACAGCAAGTCACAGTGCTGTGCAAGATCTGCTTCTATGGCTTTTTTGGCCATTATTTTGGTGGTGTAAGCTGTGTACTTCTTACTTCACATTTGCTTTGTATAATGCCTGTAGGGAATTTCAGCAGTGACTTGCCCAGTAAAACAGCATCAGTAAATTATTTAAAATAGATATAGTCACTTTAGCATGATTTAATAATTAAAAAAACCTTTTAAGATAAAGCCAGCTCCACAGAGACCTTTGGTAAAGGCCTGAGAAGCCTCATTTGAGGACTGTTGGCTCTACCCAGTACCTGGAATTTTTGGATTACTATGAAGCTGTCAACTGTGACACTTATGGGAGGATCCTCTCAAGCAGTTTATACTCTGGTGTCTTATTTACTCACTTATCACTTAGCAAATTCAGACCTAAATTGTCATTGCACATTCAGAACATGAAAACATTACCTCTCTCTTCCTTCCGTTGCTCTCCTAGATAATTGTTTAATAATGTAAATGTGTCTAATAACTTGCATCTGTCACTTTAATTAAGCAATATTTCATTAACAAAGGCAGGCTTTGCCCAGAAAACACGAAATGCTGGCTCTCCCTGGGCACGTGCACACAGAGATGCAGTTAGGGAAGCCTACAGCTGGCATTTTATTTTCCACCTCTAGCTAGAACTCTCTGCAAAGCCCAGTGCAAATTGTGATGTTAGCTTTAGATTACAAACAGCTTCATTTAGGAAACCACGCAGAGAAAGGTATTGCCTGAGGATGTAAAAAATATTTTATTTCCTTGAGAAAAAAGTGGTTGCTATGGGACAGAAAATTATCTAATGATGGCTTTTCAGAGATACATGCTACTGGATAGAATTAGAATATTCAAACCACAGTGGGTGAAAACGTTGATTTTTCTAGGATTTTTTTTTTTTTTAATTTTTCTTAGTAGATCTAGATACTTCCAAGAAAAATAAGGAGTTCTCTTTCCTTAGGGTATAATTTATTTATTTATTTAATTCCAGTCCCTTCTAGAATGCTGTGCAAATGGAATATCATTGTTTAGTCAAGCTAGCTTTTAAATACCTATGAAGAAAAGTGCAGTCCTTTTGAATTCTGAATGCTGATTTCTTAAGGTATTGGATAGTAGAAATAATGATTTTTTTTTTGTGTGTGTGTGTAGCAATGTAATTAAAAATCTAAGCAATAAGTGTCAGTTATTCCATAAATTTAATAATAATCCTCCTAAATGGTATTTTAAAATGAGGAAAACATTTAAATGGTGACATTTGAAATGTCACTGTGCCAGTTCCTAAAGTACCCTCAGCATCACCCTTTAACTAACCCAACAGAATTATTGATTCAGATGCAGTTGGGCTCTCTCAGGGATGTTTGGCTGGCTGAAACACATTGTCCTCCATCCCAAACCTTCTAATTAACTATCTTGCCCATCCTGCATGGGTAAGAGCTGTGGTTTTGTCTTTTTCTCTTTTCACATGAGATTTCCTGTGGGGCAGCAATTTTGGACAGCCCCTGATCTTCCCCATATGGAGGGGCTACCATGCTGCTCCAAGTGTACCTGTGTGGAGACTGGTAGCACTAATTACTTTAACTGCAATTAAGCACTATGTAATTAGGGGCATAAAACCACCAGGTGTCTACAGTTAGTTGATGCCTAATGATGTAGAAAGGTACATTTTAGGATGATTTTTTTTGAACTGGTTGTATGCTTGTGCCCCATTGAAGTGTTTTCTTTCAGAATTCAATTAAATGGACCTAGAAAACGTGCTGAGTGGTAAACCTCCCATCCCTCAGCAGCAGAGCAATGACAACCAGAAAATGTGTAGAGAATTGTCAGGTGGATCTCTGTAGGGTACTTTGAGTAAAGGATGGTTGTGTTAGCTCTAGCATCGTGCTTGCCTTGCCAGACCCTCCTGACTCTTCAAATTTTGTGGGATGTGAACTATGTTGTTCTTTGCTCTGGGAATACACAGCAGATGTGCCCAAGTCCAGCCCAAGTGACTGCAGGATTTTGCTCTGTACTTGCTGCACTCAAGTGCTTATGTTACTTACATTAATTACTTAACACTTGAACTCTTTTAAAAAAATTATTTAAGTCCTTCCTTGCTCGTTATGAACACTAGTTTTTAATGCCTGTAGATTAGTAAGGAGTAATCGTCTCCTTTATGCTTGAGAAAAATTGGTCTGTTCTTGAATGAAACAAAAAATATTATTAAAATGTATTTTAAAATCATTGCTTATAATATTTTCTTCTCATTTATTTCATAACTTTATTCTCCTAACAAGCTTGAGATCCTTAGAGGTCTTGATTCTCCAATGAAATTTCTGTCATCGTGCTTGAATGTGGCTTGCATGAATGCATGCAAAAAAAAATGCTGCTTTAGATCATCCTGCTTTTGGCCTGAATAGCTGAGAGTATGATCTTGCAGTATGGTCAGCATTCTTGTATCCTCCTCAGTTCCCTGAGTGTTTCTTGGTGGTAGTATCAAGGTAGGTAAGTCTTACTGGTGCTATTTAAAAACTTTTTTCTGATTGTCCTGTATTTTGAGAAGTTAGCAAATCAACAGACCATTGAAAGAGACCATTTGCCATGGAGACCAGTTGTGATTTCTGTCTTTGGTGTGTGCTTTTACCCCCATTTACTCATCAACTGTCTCTGATGTCATTAGTTTTCATTTTCTGCTTCGTTTTTCTGTGTCCTTTTCTGTATTTTTTCATACCATTTAAAACTATTCTCTAAATCTTGTCTGATAATAATCCTCAGATTCCTGTTTAACAACTTCAGCCATCTTTCACAGTCTCCTTACTCCAATTCACTCATTTCTGGGGCTGTGATATTGGTTTCTACCAGCCAGGTTCCTGAACTGCCCATTCACACACTACCTTTATGTGCTGTTATGTGCTTGTGGGGTCTCTTCATCACTGCTAACCCAATCTGTGGACCTTGGGTTTCTCCTCTATTCTTTTTTCTTTATGTGTTTGCATAAAAATACTTTACAATGCTGTTAGGGAATATGGGTTTCTTACTTGGCATTAACAGTTGTGTGTTTGGAGGGTTGTTCTGTCTCTGACTCTAGGCACCACCTGCAGTAGGTAGGTACTGAAAATGCAGAATATCAATAGATGTAAAGCAGTGATATTGTAAAAGCCAAGGAAATGATCATCAGCCACAGGATATGAGTGAGGAGATAGCTTCTTCCCCCTCACTCCCTGTCCTTTTTCCTCTGAGGGAGAGTGACAGAGCAGATAAGAAAGCTCAATGGAAGTCATGGACAAAGGTTTTCCCAGACAAAACGGAGCAGAGCAACAATAGCCCTGACAGCTCAGCCCTTGAAATAACACAGATGAAGGTTAAATTCTGTTGGAAGGCTTAATTAGTGAGATTCTAAAAGAAAATCTACATTGAGACAAAGTAAGGTGACGATGAGAGAGACTATTCTGTTTGTGATTTTATTTACCAGTATCAATACACAAAGGCTGTCCATTCCTGCCATTTGATGACTAGAAGTTCTCATGTAGTCTCTTATATAAAAAGGACCTCAAAAACTTCAAATATGAAGCTTCTTGACCATGTCAGCCAGAAAAGTATGAAGTCAAAGAAAATCCTGCTTGTTCTTTCAGCTAATAGACCAGTGGAGCAGTAGTTAAAAATGAGTTTCCTAGGGAGTTAATGTTTTGAACCTCCTCTATTGAAATATTGATGTTGCTTGAATAATGAAATGGGAGCTTACTGGGTTGTTCTTCTCTTGGAGTTGTGCTCTGGTCAGTACCATTCACAGCAATCTCTGTCTACAACTGTGAAATTTCTCACTTTTGCACCACAGATTATTTCAGCTCCTTTGGTGGATCGAAGCAGCAAATTGCACTACAATACAGAGCAACTGTTCTGTTCTTCTAGTTATCCTACAATGGTCCATTTCTATTGCTCTGTACTAGTCTATCTTGCATTATTCAAGTGTTCCTGACTGAAATTCTGGTCCCACAGCAAAAGATAAACCACCCTTATTGGGACTAGAATTTAAACAGCTGAATCTTTCCATTTATTCATTATTTAACCTGTAGAATAAGAGGTGCAGCTCTTCCCATGTCAAAACCCTGCAAATGGCATAGGAGCCTGCTCAGAACATTTACTCTTTGTGGTCTTTCCTACATAAATTTAAATCACTAATTATTCCTGCATCATAATTATTTATTATATTGCCTTTGATTGCTGCATGATTTGAAAAATCATGGTGTTAAACTCATGTGTGGTGTTCAGAAACAGAGTAGGACTCTTTCAGATTATATCTCCCAGGTTCACAGAGAATCACTGGGATTTCACTGTATTTTCTTCCAGTCCTTCCACTTCCATTCATACTTTATTTCTTGATCTCAGATGTGTCCTGTGAGTCCCATTTATTTCTCCTTTTCTGCTGATAATCTCTGTTGATGTTCCCTGCAGCTCCCCAAGATAAAGGAAAGCATGACCCTAGCCAGGGGCACGTAGGGCGAGTCATTTCTAAATTTCTTGCCAAATTCTTGACCAGGAAAAAAAATATTATGGGAAATTTTACTCTTGCAGTGATTCTGTAAAAGTTCTCCCCAACTTCATAAATTTCCATTCATTCTTGGTTTGTTTCATCACCCTTCCACCAGTCATCAGCCAGCTGAAGGACTGGTCTTAGGCTTTCCTGACCTTCACTGGGAACACAGCACAGGGAGTATGAATAAACTTTGAGAGTGTTCCTGTCCCCTGTTGCAGCTGGTGGAGCTGAGGGATGAATCTTTCCTTCGTTTTAAATCTATACTACAAATGTTAGTAAACAAAAAAGATATTGCAAGTAATTTGAATTCACTTCTCAACTGAAGCTTCCTAATATGATGTCTGAAATATGTTTTTTGTTTTACCCTGGTTTATCTATTCTGTCTTATGCACTTCTTTCTTTGGATATTCAATGTTTTCTTCAAGCATTTTTTTTTAACTTATAAAGATGTGCTGTTTATTGCTTAGAATTCTCATACCTGAAATTTTGCCCTTGGATATATGAGTACAGTCATCTTAACCTAGTTTAGATGTGGTTCTGTAGATGATGACAGGCTAAATCCTAAGTGGTTAATGCCAAATGATCCTTCCTCTAATGAAAGTACTGTTGGACACGAACAGGAGTTGCACATGTGTACAGGTAATATCAAGATGAGAATTATTTCTCTCCTAAACACAGTCTGCACTTATTCTGAAACATAAGAATCTGCACCTGAAGTAGAGAACAAGATACAGAATTTGCTTATTTATACAATTACTTTCTTTTCTCTGATCCCATTCTTTTTTTAGGGGCGTGCATTCCCATTTTCTGCTAGCTTCATTTGCATCTCTTCTTCTCTGGAAGAAAACAGAGTTATTTTGAAACTTGAACACGGAAGTCAAATTTTATTGTAGTACTCATGATGTCCGGGGGTGTGACTGCCAAATAATATCCAGAACACTTCTGTTTTCATAGTAATGTCTTGGATGTCAGCCATGCATTTTCCACTGAATTAATGAATATCATGTAGCTCTATCTACCCCTGCTACCAAGAGCAGAAGAATAAATGGTAATATTTCTGAAATAGCATGTACATAAGATTACTTTTGAGATGGGGTTTTAAACTTGGGCCTTCTTTATTCTTATCTTAGTATTATCTTATTTTTCTTGATCTTATTTGCCTGCTCTGTCTTACATATATAAACAAGAGTCCTTTTTCTTATTTTTCTTACATAAAAGCTAAGCTCAGCTACCAGTGCAGCATTTCAAAAGTTAATCTGGAGGCAACATCAAGAAACAAGCTGCGCTGAATGGGAAAAAAAAAGTCTTCCTTCAACATTTGCAAACATTGTAAAAATGCAAGTGATAATGTCTTGACCCCGAAATAGGCATAGTATTGCTAATATTACTTTAATTATTAATCCACCTCAAAAGCTCTTCAGTGAGCAAGCCTTCCTTTCTGAATGGGATTAACCACTGAGAACATTACAAATGCTGCAAACACCTACATAGTCTGCAAAGATAACCCCCCGTTAAGGCAGATACATTCTTTTTATATCCTTTCTTATTTATACCAGCATGATTCATTTTTGAGATGAAATGTAGGCTATGAATATAATTTAAAACGCCGTTATTTTAATGAATAAGTCAGCAATGTTTTAGTTTCCTTTTAACACCAAATGTCTAAATGGAACTAAGGATAGTGAGACGATTATCAGCTTAAATTAATGGGTTTTATCTTGTAAAGATCCTACTTGGTAACAAGACTTGAGGTAGAGCTTGCTCTCCTCTATTTAGGAGAGAAGATATTTTGAGGGTTGAATGGTTGCATTGGTTATCTACTATAGCATAAAAGACAATGGGAAATTTGCAGTGAGAGGTTCTTTACTCAAGTAACCCAAATGTGCATCATCTCAGCAGTGTAAGGATAACGTACTTGCTATGTGAATTCCTTAGGTCCACTTTGGCATTGAGATGATGGGAATAAGGCCAAAGAAAGAATTCTTGAAGTTTGCTTTTACTAGGTAAGAGGAAAGAAATCAGTGTGCAGAGGATAACGTAAGGTGTCCGTGATGGTTCTCACTGACTCCATGCTTGAGAAACTACATCTACAATCACATAAATGTTTTTTTTTGCTTTCTAGATTGTTATGCATGTCTATGGGATATGGAGGTCTTACTGGTTTCTCCTATACTCACAACCCCCAACAGTAATGTCTCCTTCAGTTCTTTCACTACTTGCAGATATGTGGGCTTCAGGGAGGTTGCAGAGTCAACAATTTAGTTCTCTTGGCAGTTAGCTGATGATTTTGTTCATAACAACTTTGCCAGAATAAAAATGGGCTCCTTTTGCTGCTGTTTTCTTTTCTCAATGGAAATATTACCTTCAAAGTGCAAGAAGGTATTAAAAAGGTGTACCAATGTCATATTCAATTGTTCCTCCCTCTTCACAATTAAACTAAGCCTATGAAGGTTGGGTGATTCCCCCCCCCTCCTCCCTTATTTTTAGGCATTTGTGTGTTGTAACCTCCTGTAAGTCTAGCTCTTCTAGGTGAGCTACCTCTTACACTGTTGTCTTGCTACCCCCCATTTTATCCCTATCTGTTTTCATTGCTAATTTCATGTAACTTGGCCATGACTTGGTGTCTTCTAGAAATTATCTCTCCTGACACACTCTTCCATGCCCTTTATTTCCTGTTGGCTCTGGGTGGCAGGAAAATTATCCTTAGAGAATGGTGATGGAAGCAGTGAAAGGCAACTGTAGCCATGAGAAGGGAAAACGAGATTGAAAAATGGCAGTGAAGGACACCAAGATTTAAGAGTTGAAGAAGAGGGAGGAGCTGGAGGTAAAAGATTTTACTGTTTTTTTTTTTTTGTGGATTTATTTCTTTGCTGTTCTCTTATAATTCCTGCCTCGGGCTAAGTAAGTAAATCAGGAGTAAGTGTATGTTTGAGAGAGACTGGAGCTGGAGCTGAGCTGTGGAGCTGGCACCAGAGTAGGTGCACGTCTCCATCCTGGTGTCATCATTTAGACTTCTGCCCAGGTACTGGCAGATGTTGTCAGAGCAGAGTGAATGCATTTTATATCTGATGTACTGGTGGAATAGCACTGGAAGAGAATTGAATCCTACTGACTGACTCCTAGAATAGTACAAATAAATTTACCCAATGCCTCCCACCCTCCCAGTAATCACAGTTGTCTGTATAAATGGGACTGGCATGATGCATGTGCCTCTGGCCCAACATTTGACCACTTTGGCTAGTTATCTATTTTGTAGCTTCTACAAGAGTCCAAACTATTTTTTTTTTCTCCCCATTGAGAGCAAAACACACTTTTCAGTTATGAAAATGGTGTTATTCTAAATAAAACTGACATGATCCACCAACACTTTTGGAAGCACAGATGCTTTGTCCCACTATTTACTAAAGAGGTTCACACTTAGATTAAAGCAGTGAAATCAAATCACTGAATAAAGCCTGGAACAACATAATGATTTAAGGAATTCGTTGAGAGCTTTTGGTAGGAGGAAAGTTACACAAAGGCAAAATTAGATTGTTTTCTGTACAACACCAGAACACAGAAACGACGTTCAATCCAATACTGGTACATTTGTTTTTCTAAGCATCTTGGGCAGTTCCATTTGTCTTTGTTCTGCTCTTCAACATCAGGCTGCAACCCACCAATTTGGATACTGCATCCAAGGCCCATCAGTGTCAGACGTTAAATGAAGAATCAGGTATCTTTGTTTGCAGGAGCTGCCAGCCATGAAATTTCCCTCTCTCTGAATGGCACTGCTTTTTTATTATTTTTTTTTCAGCACAAACTATGTGGGTTGGGATATGCTCAGCCCCCTGATGTGAAATGATATTTTTCCCAACTCAGTGTATACATAATGCAAAGAAGGAAATTAATTTGTTGTGTAATTCAATGCTTCTGAGTGGGGCTGCACCAGGACTAGTTTTCCCAGTGTGCTATTAGTGGAAAAAATTACACCATCCTTTCACCAGCCTGTTTAAAGAGCGTAAGAATTTGTAGTGGGATATAATTATATTTGATTTGTATTTTCTATCTTATTGTTGGAGGTGAAAGAATGCAGCTTCAGGGGTTCACACTCGAGTGCTTTCAGTTCAGGCTGACAGGCTGAGCGAACATCTTTTTGTCCAGATATACAAGTTGTTAATCTCTTGCTTCAATGATACTTCTGAGTAGCTGGTTACTATGCTGCTGTATAAAGATGAACAATGCTGGATGAATTCTGCTTGCTGATGAAAACAGACCTTGAAGTCAGCCTGGTCCATATTTAAAGAAATCAATTAAAACAAGTAGTTTCGTGTTTTATCTACTGCAAATTTCCCATTGCCATTTTTGAAAAGGGTTCACGGTAACAATTTGCTTTTAGAAAGATTTTCTTTTTCCTCATCTTCACAATAGAAATTTTCAAATAGAGGAAACTATTTGTTATCTGGATACGAAAATGCACAGAAGATAGATACAAATATTTATTATAGTTGTTTGTATTATTCAGAGTAAGATTGGATGTTACTTTCAACCTACACACGCATAATAGAAATGAGGGACTGTGGGTGCTCCAGGAGACTAAAACCTTGAGAAACCATGGTCAGAATGAGCTTTCCCATTCCCCACCTCTGCCTGATGGAGAATGCTCTGCAGAAACAGAGCTACATCAAACCCAAGGCTTTATTCAGATAAGCTGCTTTTTTGTTACAGCAGTATACCTTTTAGAGTGCAAGTGAGCCACACATATTTTATTCAAATAATCTGGTTTCTTTGACTTTGCTGATAGATTTCAATCATGAATTAAAGTTCTCTCTCAGCTCTTGTGGCTTCCTCTCGTTTCATTTGCTTTTCACTCTCTCCAAGATGCTGCTTGCAAGACATCTCCCTCGTTATTGGCCATTGTTTCCTCCCACTTCCAGCCTTTCATAGGAAATCAGAGGGCTTCATCTTCCCACCTTTTAACCTTCAATTGTTCCACTTCTATCTGCGCCCTGACCCAGATACCTCACGCAGTTGCAAGCTACAAAGCAGCCTCTCATCCTTGGGATGGAGGTTTTATTTCTGTTCTCAGGTAAATTATGATCTGGGTATTTGTATCACGGCAGTCAGAGCTTCAGAAATTTGTGGCTATTGCCACATTGAGCCTCGTAAATTTTTTGGAAAAAAGGAACTCCATGATCTTCAAGCTCTTTTGGATCACGATTTCTAAAGCTGTTTTCTTCTAACCTATCATAAAGATCTCAGACATTTGTTCTGACATGTGACAAGTTTTAAGCAATACTTGGTCATGTTTAAACATGATCCGAACAGAAGATTTTCTGTCTTCCTGATGCTGTGTAAACACCTGAAAGTAAAGCCTTAAGGTGAACTTCTCCCTCCTGCAGAAGCGAGCAGCTCTTTGAATATTAGTCTTGCATTACTGCTGGCATCTTAGTGAAGTCTTATTGATAACCATGTGGGTATGGCAAGAAAGAGAGATCGTTTTTCATCTCCCACGATTTTAAGCTCATTTGTGTGTGGCAACTCTATATTCATCAACTTTTCACTTCCTTTGAGATGTACCCTCAAACACATGCAGCTCACATGCCTAGTTATTAAAATACTTCTTATAACAGGAGATGAGTCTTTTCTGCAGAACTGGAGAGCCCAGCTCAGTCCACCACACAAAGAATTGCCTCTAATTAAGCCTTCCCAGCTCCTTGTTGTTTTTTTTTAAGCAAGTTCTGTCAGCGTGCTGGGTTCCTTGTGAGAGCAGAGTGGCTGGCCCTTGTCACAGAGAGCAAAGCTTGGGGACAGCAGAGTAACAGCAACACCAGGTGACGGAAGGACCGTCTGGCACATGGCTATGAACTTGCACTGCTATCTCATTTTTTTGGTGTTTCTTTCTAATTGATAACTCTAGCCATCTGTTCCTGAGCCATCCCTCTGCTGTCCTCTCCTCCACACGGTCTCCTGCTCCCATTCTACCCTGCAAACTTGGACTGACTGCCCAAAGGCTGCTAACAAGAGCTGGGTGATAAGAAGGTGGTAACAGTGGCAAGAGAGAGACTAATGTTAGGGCAGCTAAGGCTGAGCTCTTTGAGCATCATTTGAGTGGGCTCAGATGTTCCTTTCTCACTGCTGGTTTTAACTGCAGTTTCCTGAACAAACTCCCCAGATTTTTTTCTTTAAGAAAAACCAAACCCAAACCCTTGGCTTTATAAAACAGATTTAGTTATTCCTCTGAGGTGGATTCCTTATGAATCTGTCACCACTGCCTGTGTTCCTGATCAACTCACGGCTTTCTGGAATAAGTAAGTAATCTAGAAGCATTGTACCAACCTAGTTTTATGGGGTTTTTAAAAATCTTTTTGTGCTTTACAGTCTATATTTGAATTTGTCTTTTCTTGTCTCTCTCCATTTGGTGGCATACAGGAAGCTTATTTTATAGTGGAGAGAAATGCATTTATACATGCTAAGAACTGTATTTTTAACAAATATCTAGCTTTATACGCAAGTTGAAGTTTTTTTTTCTGGCAAGAACTCCAAAATGGACAAAATCAATAAAGAATAAAGCATGGCAATTGTTAACTGTCATTTTCTGAGAAGCCCTTGCCCTTAGAGATGTTTTGGTGGGACTATTAAGTATGAATGTAGAATGGGTCAGCTAATTTTTGCTTTTTCTAAAAGTATTTAAGTGCCTAAGAACAGATCCTCAAGAGTAAGTCACTGATTTTCCATAGCTTTTTAATGGGAGCTATGGACTGAAGTACCTATGAAATTTGGGAGCCTGATGTTGCAAATGGACAAAAAATAGCTAATCACAATTAACTCAAGAGCCTGTGTTTTGACTTCTGTTTAAGGTGGCCTTTTCTTCTCAGAGACATGCCCACACACATTTTCCTGACCACCTACAGAAGAAGTAGAGAAATTAGAGAAGCAGAGAAATTTTTAACTTTCCAACACCACATATTTTAGGACTTCAGTTAAAATAACCAAATTCTAATAAGGTATTCATGTAAAATCAGAAGAAGTCAAACACTGCAGCTGCAAATAGCTCCCTGACTTGTTTGATTGTCACATTTTCCAGTTGCACAATGGTGTTTATTGCAGTAGGCTCTGCCATGTAGGAAGAAATTATATTTCCTGTGTTGGGGAGAAGACAGACAGCTAAATGGAATAAAATGATCACTCATCAGGTGATATATCTGATGGTGTAGATGGGAAGGGGTTCCCACAATTTCCATGAAACTCAATAATTTCAAGTGACTTTAATATTTTTCATGTTTTTATAACACTGATTAGAAACCTCTAGATGATAAAATGCTCCAGCTCCAGCAAGAATCTAATAAAAATACCCCCTGGGACTGATTTTGATTGACTATGGTTGCCTGTCTCGTTTTATTTTACTGTAGATGAACAGATCTGAATGAGCAAAATTCAGTTAACCCTTTCCGTGCCTAGCTGCTGTCTTAGGTACTTGGGCAATCATTGCTTTGAAACACTGACACCCACCTAAAGAAAGAGGCATTTTTTTTAAGGATTCAACTCCCAGGTTCCTACACCAGTGTCACCTTCTGAGGAAAACACCCAGGACGTTCTGCTGAGAGAAACATGAGCACCACTGGGACCCCATCCCTTCAGAGGTGGCTCATGCTTACACTGGATGTAATTTCCTGTGACTGATGTCTTGGTTATTAAAACACAGAACTGAGCAAAGGGAAGCAGTGATTTTTCTTTTCCTGTGGGCACAACAGGTAATGCTCCTCCTGAAATACACGGGGACCAATCTATGCTCTCTCTAGCCAAGAAGGTACATTGCCTTTCACTGTGTACAATTAAGATGCACTCTGTGCCCACGGGCATTATAGGAGTGCCTGGAGCTAGGGAGATAGAGCAGCACAGCCCTGGTGCTGTCATGTGGTTGCTGAAAGTAAGAATCACCAGCCAGCACTTGCTTAACTTTTACAAAGGTCTCCTCAGCCCTGTCATTAGGCAAAAATTAAGATTTCAGTCTTTTTCCTGAGCCTTGCAGGAACTGCCACCATCAAACTTGCTTCTGGTGGTCCATTTGGCTCTCAAAGCAAGAGTACTACCAGGTTTTCATGCAGAATTCACAAGCCTTCACATACTATTGGCTAAGTGTACTTAGAAGGCACTATAATGTGAAATATTATTCTTAATTATCATCCCTTTGTCATTTGTAGCTCCAAATATAACCCAAGGGATTGAATGAACATCTAAGAAAAAGTTAACACCCAAAAGATTACATTATAGTGGCACAGTGGTTCTGATGGAGCAGTTTTTGTTCTGGAAGTAATTTTGGGGACTAATTAATGCACATACTGATAAGCTAGCAAACAGCACTTCAGAGTTAGTCTTTAGAAAGCTTTGCATCTTTTCGAAGTTAAGGAGAGAATTCTTCCTGTCAAATGCAGACGTTTCATGATGTACATATGCTGTGTTCAACATTTCCTCTGCTAAGATTTCCACCTGCTAAGAATAGTTGCTTTGAAAAATAAATTCAACCAAAGTGTAAAATTGTATTTGTTTAGCAATGGATTCTTTTCTTTATAAATCAATAATGATGTAAACACTGGAATGTTAGGTTAAGTTTAATCTATTCCATTTTTGTATCCTTCCTAAGTCTTTTCAGTGTTATGTTAAATATCAGATCATTATGTTTATAGAGGTTAACTTCATTTAAGTCATTTATTTTCTGTCTTGAAGTTGTTTTTTCAGTAAGGAAAAGACCTAAATATCAAAATAGATGCATTAGCAATCAGCAGAGATGTCTGAAATGGAATAAATATTTATTAACTGTTATACAGTTTATACCATTCAAAGGCAATTTTGTAATGTAGGTTATTCATTTTTTTTTTAAGCAGTGATTTTCCTGTTATTTAGAATCTTTATGTCTGACATGTAACTACTTGTGCTTAAAATTCTTGTGATTCTTAGCACCTCCCCCTGCTTCCTATCTGTGTGTTTCAGTTATTTGCTCTTCCTCTGGGAGCATGCTTGCACTGGCTGGGATAGCTATATGTAGAATTTTTTTCCCAGAATTAGTACTTTAAAACCAGCAAAAGCTCCATCATTTATTTTGTGGCATCTCCACTGAGTTTTCTGAACTGACTTGGTGAAATTTTTGTATTTTTACCCTTGGTGCAGAAAGAAACTCTGTTTTATTCCAGTGCAACAGGAGTGGAAAATAATTGTGCTTGTAAGACTGGAATATAGGCCATGTTCAGGTATTCCGTTTAGTGATGGTTTTTAGTGTAGTTGTGGTGTGAAGCTTGGTGTGATTTGTACTTTTCTTCAAAGTGGGTCTTTGGAACATTGCAGTAAGCAAGGAAATAAAAAGGACAAAGGAAATAAACGGGAAAAGGGAAATAAATGGGGTAAAGGAAATAAATGGAATAAAGGAAATAAACAGGATAAGGGAAATAAACGGGATAAGGGAAAAAAAAGGGACAAAAGAAATAAATGGGATATAGGAAATGGGATAAAGGAAATAAATGGGATAAAGGAAATAAAAGGGACAAAAGAAATAAAAGGGATAAAGGAAATAAAAGGGATAAAGGAAATAAATGGGACAAAGCAAATAAACAGGATAAAGAAAATGAACAGAATAAAGGAAATAATCAAGATAAAGGAAATAAACAGGATAAAGGAAATAAACAGAACAAAGTAAATAAGATAAAGGAAATCAACAGGGCAAAGCCAATAAACAGTTCCAAGCAACTAACTAAAGCAAATAAACATCAAAAAAAGCAAATAAACATCCCCAAGCCTCTGCGCACCGAGCCAGCCGCGGGAGTTTAAAAGCTGGCCCCCCTTGCAGAGCATCTCTCCTCCTCAGCAGGGCTTTCCTTCCTCCCATCTCCCTTGCACCTTCTCCCACCCCTGCCCTTGGCAGAGCAGGATTTTGGGGCCCCTCGGAGCCCCGGCAGCTCCCGTCGGCTCCCGCGCTGGCGGGGAGGCTGTGGCAGCGTGGCACTGCCGTTCACATGACTAATGCTGGGAAAGAGAGCAAGATTGGGAGTTTTTTTTTTTCTCTCTTTTTTTTTTTTTCCTGAGCAGCTCCAGTCTATGCACAGTTGGCTCCCAGCTGACAGACAGAATGTGGGGTGGGCTTTGTCACCAGAACGCTGGGTACTGCATGCCCAGCTATGCTCGCGATCACACGGTGCCCAGAAACCTGCTGCTCATGTCAGGGTGCAGGCAGCCTCAACACATAGAAACTGGGTAGCTTGGATTTCTTTTATTTTTTATTTTAGTATTATTATTTTTTTTTTTTTTACCTTTTTTTTCCTTCCCAGCCAAGGTTATATAATGAGGGATTGCTGCTAAAGTAAAAAGGGAAAATGAAGTCTTTGTTAAATGCCTTCACAAAGAAAGAAGGTAAGCAATGAAAGCAGAACACTTTGATCTTTCAAAACGGTGTTTTCTTGTGTACATTTAATATGATCGGCTTAGTGGCTCTATAATTAATCAATTCCTGCAATTTCTCTTTCAAAATTCTGTTGTTAAACATTTGTCCATTTAGGCGACTGGTTATTGAGGCTGGATGTGACTTTATTCATTGTAGGTTTTTTTCTCTGAAGAGTGAAGTAGTTATAAAAATGTTTTTGTTCCCTAAGTGAATGCATTTGAAAGCAGGTAAAGAATTTCCTAGGTGAATTTTATCAGTGAATGGTGCTGGATTGCCCCTTCAGATGTATGAAATGCTAGCAATAGAATTCTGAGAGCTGGAGGAAGGGTTCAATTTTGGGTATACTTTGAGGGATGATAATTTTAAACTTTAGGGGCATTAAATTGGTTCAGATATTTTTGTGTCATTTTGTGCCAAGCGTTTTTCCCAAACAAGTTTTGCAACTGTTATACTTAGAGTTCTGAACACAGTAACATATTAAGGAAAACCAGTGTCCAACAGGGGTGAAAGCATGGATATTTACAGTTTGTGTTGTAGCTAGTTATTTTTTTTTTTGTGAAAATAATATAAATAATGCCAATAAGAAGCAGCTAAAAAAAAACATCCACCCACTTACAGTTTGCAGATTGCTGGGGAAAAGAAACAGTTGGGTGGAATATTAATCACTTTAGGCTCGGAAATGCTTATTTTTAACTCTTTCTATAAAAGATTTGTGTTAGACACACGTCAATTGGTGTAATTAGTTGTCCCATTTCCTGTATATTTTCTGTAGTAAAAGCTAATTTTGCTCATAGTTCTTTAAGGCTGGAACCTTAATAGCAAAGCAAAAGCTAACTCCTAAATAGTCTTGTAAAATCCGTCTCAGCTACGTAAGGGAAAGACGAATTCATTTATCCTGGTACCTGGGGGGTGTGTGGAGGTACAAAACATAACATGTTTTGCAGTGGGAATGAACGTGGCAGTTTTGTGCTTTCTAAAATCTGTTGGTCTGAATGTGCTCAGCAGTTCTCTGTCCTGTCACCATCCCTGGGCACCATGCCCCTTGTGCTCCCTCCCACCCCCACCAGCCTCTCAGGAGTCACAATAAACACCCCCCAACGTTGGCAATATTGAGCTTTGGGAGTCTGTGGCTGGCAGGCTTGGCAGTCTGCTTGGGGTGCTGCCTGATTAAGTCCGTGGAAAATCTCAAATCTAAGGGTCAGATCCAATTTTCAAAGTCCAAGAGAAACTTTGGTGACCCTCAAGGGACAACATTAGACCTTCAGGTGCAAACCTTCACATACAAATCATTCTTTATATTCAGATTTGTGTGCTTCTCTTGGACTGAGATTACTACAATAGCTATTCTGCTTTACTGTACCTGGGAAAGAGCCCTGCCTTCAATGAAATCATTTCTAGAGCTGTATTCTGAGTGTCAAAAATACAGGAATG
>NW_008585971.1:0-134129 GCF_000691845.1 Merops nubicus | reverse complement strand
AGGAATGCCCAAGTGATACCTCTGGGTCACGTCCATCCATCTAGAGGATGTGGGGATGGCAGGTTTGGAAATAAATGCTGTGAGTTTTCTTTAAGTTAGCACTAACTGGGGCACTCACTGTGACACTGGAAGCACCAAGGTGCTTTCTGCAGCTTTGAAACCTTAAAAAAGAAGCCAAAAGAATATTAAAACCATGGAATATTCTGAAAAATCGACAGTTTCTGCCAGTTTCTAGCATAAATATTGGACTTCTGTGCTTCATCCCCTTTAACAGCTTTTAAAGATTCCTTCCCTTATTCCAGCCTTGTTATGGAAATGAATTTAAAACCCTTTTTCTCTCTGCACACTGGTCTCTTGTTTGCTTGTTCTGATGATGTTGAGCAAGTTACCAGAGAAAGTTTCAGCTCATTAGAATGACAAAGGATGTAATTTAAAAATATTCAGGTTCTGGTGAAAATTATATAAACTTGCAGTTCTGTCTTTATTTTGTGTTATAAATAAGCTTTCAGTTTTGCTCTGAAATGTTAAATTTTGCCATGTTCTCTCAATTAAAGGCTGGATTTCAAGGCAGGACAGATTGATTCTTATGTATATTCATATTTATATGAGTTTCTTTACTTGCACAGTATGACAGACATTCTTATTCTGGGTTTTGTGTGGTTTTGAAGGGTATTGAATGCGTAGACATTTCTGGCACTTTATAAATGGCACTTACTGGCACTTTAGACATGTAGGATGATATTTTGTGGGGCTTCTTTCCCAACTGAAATGTGATTTTTTGAAAATTACAACAGCTCAATAAAGGCTTTGGAATAATGCTTGACTGCCTTTTGTTAGTTACACTACTATGGGTTTTCAGATGTAAATACATGTACTTTGGATCAAATCCTGTGACCCTCTGAGTTCTGCTGAAACAAATTAATGGAAATTTCATTTCCATTAAATGAAACCTTACAGATGGGGGCCGAGGCAAGTGTGAGTTGTCAGGGTCAGATCCTTTAGCATCTTAATATAGAGAGATGAGATGCCATTGCATGTAGTGACAGCTGAGTGCCTTTTCTTAGGAAATTTGCCTTTTAAGTTGCACTTGGAACTAACTGACCCACTACAGTAAGAAAAGGAGGTTTGAAGAAATGGAGTGTCTGCTTTTACAAATCCTTGTACAGTTGCAGCTTGGTACCAATAACACTGTTGAAAGGATGGGCCCTCTGGTTTATATTAATTTTTATTGCCCTTGCTTTTGTTTTTTTTTTTTTTGATGTGACTATTTCATTAAGAAGTATATTGCAGCCTTTGGATCTGGTCATGTTCTCTTTGGGACACAGCACGTGACCAAGAGAAGGTATTACCCTCGGGTGATATGTTCTATATACAATAGTAATAGAAGCAGTAGAAATGCCTAGATTAGAAAGAGAGGAATACCCAGGGATTGTAGCAGTGTAATAGAGTTCTGCCAGGAGAAAAAGCTGTGTCCTCAATATTTAACCTGGAAGATGGGGATAAGGTGACTGTTAACAGTACAGATTTCAGGTTAGGCCTGAACTTGGGATGAAACAAAATTCTCCCAGATTGGGTGCCAATGGGAGAAGGCGTTTGAAAGATCACACATCAAAAATTCTGCTGGTCAGCCCTCTTTGGTGGCTTTCTGAGTGAATATGGGAGCACAGCGTGGAGGAGAACTTCTTGAGAGCCAAACTTGGTGTTTCCGAGACCATCGTTCAGAGGGGTCAGAAGACTCCAGCTGCTGGTGTTGGCTATTTATTAAAGGCAGTGAACAGGTTAATGTTTCCCAGTTGTTGTTGTTTTAATGCTATTTTTAAACTAATGAATTCCATGAGCTGTGCAGGCAAGGTAGAGTTTCTGTCTCTGCAGGAGAGACAATGCCATATGTTGCTACATCTTTTTCTGGGCTGGTAAACACATAGGGGTGGTAAAATCATCTGAGATGACCCTGGATGTCTCTCTTTACACAGTGCCCTTCAGGGAGGCTCCCACCTATTCCAACAGGAGGAGGAGACCCCCCAGCACCTTAGCAGCACCTCGGATCTTACTGCGCTCCAACAGCGACAACAATCTCAACATCAACAACCTCCCTGAGTGGTCGGCCTCCTCCTCTGCTTCTTCACACCGCAGCCTTTCACCTCATCTGCTTCAACAGATGCAGAATAATCCCAATGGAACTGTAAAAACTGTGGGGAGTTACACTCCGTCCTCCCGGAGCCGGTCACCGTCCCTGAACAGGCTGGGAGATGATGCCAAACGGCAGCAGCACAGGCACATCAGGTGACTCTTTGACTATTTGCCCAGCATGAGATATCCCTAATACCATCATGCTCATCTGTCATGGTCTTTTATGTGACTTAGATGCCTGCTTTGCACTCTATATAGGTAATAAACTCTCAGCACGGTGGAACATGTCTGAGTGTGAATATTTTAATTGGAAGCTCAAGTTCAAGCCAGCTGTTGCCTCACTGAGCCCTTTGCTGACTTTAAAGCTCAGCAGGGACTGATCATTGAGTTTGCAGCTCCAAATCAAGGTGCTAACTCTGGAGGTCTTCTCTAATGGTTGTATTTCACAGCAAAGTAAAATGTTGCTGAGTTACTTGGTCCCTTCATGAAACCACTGGTCATGCCTGAAGCCTGTGTTGGAGCTGCTCGTGGGTGATGAGTCAGGCACTGTTTAAGCTCTCCTTTCTGCGGCTGTGTGTTGAAGCAAAGAGTGAAACAGAGGGAACAACTGGGGGCAATAAGTGGGGCTGTGTAGGGGGCTGGCCTAGAGCAAAGGGATCTTCTTGAGACGGTGGTAGTAGATGTGTGGGCTTCTTTCATGGTTATCCTTGCTGCAGGATTTTGCATTCCGTGTGACTTTGCTGCTCTTTCTGTCCTCTTGAATTACCAGTGTGATTTAGCAGGCACTTTTTGCACATGTCCTGCAGCTACGTCCCACTGGAGAGCAAATCCTGAGTAATTAGAGTGATGGAGGTATTGTGAGTAATATAATCAAAGAGAGGATTGTGTCTAAGTTAGGATCACAAATAGGGGGCTTCAGCTTTGTGAAGCTTTGCTTTGGAATAGACAATTACAGCTTCACTTTGAGGAGGACTCAGGAACAGCATCTGTCAAGTGTGCAAATGATGGAGCTGCACTGGGATGAGGGGTTAAAACTCAGAGCTGTAAAAATGAAGTGAGGCAGAGCTGAGCACTGATGGAGAGGATGAGAGTTTAAATGTTTTGACCAAACACGTTTAATTCAATGGTCATTTAAAATATCAGGCTTTGTCTTTCCTGTTTCCTAATACCCAAAAACTTCCATGGTTCAGAGCAGAAAAGGACATGAGTATTGGTAAGAAATGCAGCCCTTGGTTCCTCTCTGTCATTTTGAAGTGTGATGGATCTTTACTTGAGTTTTCAAGTCAGTAAAACAAAACGTCATGTAGTTGAAGCTGTCATCTGCTACCTTGCACCTTCTCTGCTCAGCTGTAGGCACCCAAACTGACAAGCCCTTTGTGACAGCAACAATACTGCTGGAGAGGGGAAATAAGGTGCAGGGTAAAAAAAAGAAAAGTTGTCTGAAATGTAAGAATCACTGGAAGGAACAGGACAAAAATGTCATGCCAGTGGTTTCATGCTGCAGAGCAAACTCACCTTGTGTGTTACAATAATGGCAAAAAGTCATTTGGTGATAATTTAGGTGATGCTTCCTCACAGCGCCCCGAATCAGCTTGAAACCAGGTTGTCTGGAACGAGGCTGCACGGAGGTGAGGAGGTGGCTGTGAACTGCTTTTGAGAGAATCAGTGTCCTCATACTCCACTGGTGATGCCTCCAGAGTGGGAGGTTTTTCCCTTAGTGTCCGTGATTATAGTAGCTGCAAAGGATAAAATCATTCAAATGTTGTTGGGAATAAGGAAACTTTTGTTTGCTTTGATTTTGTTCAGTAACTTTCCTCTTTTCTGAAAGCCTGTGATTTTGAAAGCTGGCACAAATGGGAGTGGAAACCAATTTAATGCCTGAAATTTTGTGGAAATAAAAGGTTGATCTTTCTCTTAGTGTCTCAGTAGCACAGCTCCTTAAGCTGCAGAGTTTCAGAGGTACCATCAAGACTTCTTTCAGAGATGTCCAGAGTACAACGTGCAAGTACTGAGAAGAGAGCCTCCAGCTCTCTAAATTTTAAGACAGCTAGAATGATTTTAAACATCCTTTTTCCTGCAAGCAATGCCTCTCTTGCCACAGGCCTGTTCTGCAGTCACGAGTGGTACCTTACATGACACTTTCCTCACATATTTTGTTTAACTCTAT
The DNA here is from genome assembly GCF_000691845.1 of Merops nubicus. Taxonomy (NCBI): domain Eukaryota; kingdom Metazoa; phylum Chordata; class Aves; order Coraciiformes; family Meropidae; genus Merops; species Merops nubicus. Next base: position 129,832 of record NW_008585971.1, on the reverse strand, counting down.
GGCCACCTACTTACTGTCAGCTAAATGTGGGAATTGTTGCTGTCTCTGCTGATTATTTGCAAATAATAAATTCAGCACGAAGCTGTTGCTCTGCTTAGATGAAAAAGCCCTTTTTGACACAGCAGTAGATGGGGTTCTGGGGCAGAAGCAGCGAGAAGGGCTGGGCTGATGGAGAAGGGTTCCTGAGGTTGTCAGGGTTTGTGTTGTGGGAAGGAGCTGGAGAGTGATGCTAGAAGGGGTTCTTGTGATCTTCACAGCCTGTGTGGCTCTGGTGTTCATCTCATGAGGCTTCTGTTTATCACACTAAACTGGTTTGGGGCGTGCAAGCAAACTGGCACCTTTCCTGTGGGATTTGTCCCATGGTGATTAGCAAAAGGAGGTGCCAGTACAGCCTCTGTCCAGGCTGAGACATCAAGGATGGGTGTGAAGGAAACGTGAGGAAAGATCTTCTCTTAACAAGCCATTTATCTCCTGTTGCAGTGCTGATTTCCTTTAGGAAGCTTGGTTCCTGAGAAATGATGCAGTCAGGGGGAAGGTTAGATGTGCCTTTCCCCCCTCTTTCTGAAAGAGAAAAAATGAATAGATCTTCTGTGACAGGGCTTAAAGAAGATGCTGAGACACAGCAGTGTGAATAGCTGCTACCTGCTTGCTGCTGGGCTAGGCAGAAAATACAGCTTGGCACAGGTGGAGATGGGATGTGTGGCAACAGCTTATGGGCCTGGGTGTTTTCATAGTGATGACTGTTTCTTCACCCATAAGGAAAAAGTAATGTAGCAAAAGAATGAGATGAGAGGGGGATGCTCTTCCAAATGGTAAAGAAGATCCACTATGTTATGATCCATTGGTTTGATCCACTTTACCTGTGTTGAGAGCTTTATTGATTCCTATTTTGTCAGAGATTGGTTAAAAAAAAAAAAAAAAAAAAGACAAACAAACAGTAAACTCCAGCCCCCTTATTTCATTTTGAGGTCTTCAATTTGATTTTCAGTTTGAGATCTTTGCTCTCTTCTTGTAAGGAAAGTAAGTGGAGTGTTGCAATGATGGTTGGACTTGGTGATCTTAGAAGCCCTTTCCAACCTTACTGATTTGATGATTCTATGCTAGATCACCACTGAATCATTCTTATTCCTTTGGTATCCCATCTTCTTCCTGTAAATCTTCCTGAATATTCTTTTTTTCTCATGAATATTTTCTGTTTCTAGATTTTCTCTGTAAGACTCCAAGATTTTATGTTGGTGGTTTTTTTGTTTGTTTTAAAAAACATTGACTGGTAGAATCACAGAATCATTTAAGTCAGAAAAGACCTTGAAGATCATCAAGTCCAACCATTAACCAAGGCTTGGAAACCCCTCCAGGGATGGGGACTCACCACAGCCCTGGGCAACTCCTGAGAGTTAGAAACTGTTCCTTGTGTCCAACCTCAACCTCCCCTGGCACAAATTGAGGCTCTTTCCTCTTGTCCTATCATTACTAGTGTGTTACAAGTTTATTGTGAGATGTCCTATAGGTTCTCTCTGTCTTTAATATTTGCTTCTTTCTCTTATATTTTCTTCTTTCCTTATATTTTTGACAATTCCCTCATTATTCCAGAGGTTTAATAATGACCTTATGTCTCATTCACTGGCTTTCACTAATTTCTTCTTTAGGCACCAGGAGTAGATTGTGTGTTGTTTGATGACCTATGACTTATTCAATCCTTGATTTTGCAGTCCATTCAGTTAATTATTCAGTTGTCTGGATTGTTCAGCTAATGTTAGGCTATTCAGAGAGATCCATTCCAACAAGAGTTGTAAATACTGACATCTTAAAGTCTTTCTGACAAATTGTGATACTTGGGATGTATGATTTGCATATAAATTTTAAACTTCAACAGGGTCTAGTGAATGTGCAAGTTTAATTTGCAGAAAAACTAAAAAAATAAATGGTGTTACATGTTTTTTTTTTCTAGGCCATCACAGTGAGATGAATATTGATTATGTCTCATATTGGGAGATTTCAAGCATTAAAAGTGTGTGTTTAGGTTGAAAAATGGGTGTTTTTTTCTGCAAGGTTAGATGTCTTACTGGAAAACGATTATGTTATTCACTGCTTAATTTAATCCTGCTAATGTGGTGATAAATGATTAACTTTGCCCACTGTAAGTAACAGGTTTGTGTTTTCTAATTTCAATTTCCAGCGCCGTTTACAGTCCTAGTGCCAACAAGGATGCTCTGGCTGCCTTGGATTATCAGGGTCCAAAACGCAAGCTTTACAGTGCTGTACCTGGGAGACTTTTTATTGTTGTAAAGCCATATCAACCTCAAGGAGAAGGGGAAATTCACCTGCACAAAGGAGACAGAGTCAAAGGTGAGTACACAGACTCATAGCATCACTATGGTTGGAAAGGACCTCTAGGATCATCAAGTCCAACCTTCCTCCCAACATCTCCCTACCCACTAGGGAATAATTAATTCTGAATAAACGTTTTCTTCTGCCAGACAAATTTTATTTTTACATTCTCTTTTATTTTAGAGAAAAAAAATATCTGTCCAATAGAATTGCTTTTATGCATTTGTTTCTTTACAGGGTTTTTTTACTCCTAGATCTATTTGTAACCAGTGCATATTTAGCTGCTCTTATAAGTGTAAGTGACTTTGAAGGACTACTAAAATTCAAAATCCATGCACTAATAGCAGCATTGTCTTCCACACAGTGCATGTAATTTGTTTCTGTAGTCATTACAGAAAGACAACTCCAGGGCTTTAAGAGGTTGTAAACATGTCAGCTATCTAAGCAGCTCAGGAAGAAAATGGGGATAAGGTCAAGTCTGTTTCAAGCTCTTCCCTCAAGGAACAATTTATTGGTTAAGTAGAAAAAGTCCCCTCCTGAGACTTAGGATAAGTAGGTGGCTAGAACCTACTGCAGATATTTTGGGGGTGGGGGAGCTGTGTGGTACTGCATGCATAATTTCTGTCCACTGGTGCATCTCCCAACTAAGAATATGCTAAAGTCAAGGCCAAACTTTGTGTTATTCTTTTGAAAACAAGAAGTGCATCCAAAATACAGCTGAGAACATGGACAGTGGGATTTACAGGATTGACCTTCCCAAGGGTGTGTTGGTACAGTTTTAGCTGTGGTCTTGCACATCCAGGTAAAGCTTTTCATGGAATAAAAAGACTTTCTGCTCGATCCACACAAACCAAATATCAGTTATGGAAATCAAATAGAAGGGAATAAATTCAGTGTCCTAAATAATAATGTTAAGCAGCAGAAAATTTCCTTGCAACTGAAACTACTTAACTTACAAAGAGAAACTTCAAATGTCTCCTCCCTTGAGCCTGCAAACAGTAGTTGGGAAAAAAAATAGAGAGCTGTTAGAAGGTATTTTTTGCTTTTTTTATTTTTAGATGTGGCTGATTCTGAAGTGTTTGTGGGTTTAATAATTTTTGTTAGCTCAAGCCTTCAGAAGGTGTAGGACAGTAATCTGAAGAATGCTGCACTTAAAACATACCCAAGATTCATTTTAAATGCAACGTCGAAGGAGGAATGTTAAAGTGAGGAGAGCCAGTGATGTCTGTAGGGCTGGAAAGATAGTTTTGCAGTTTGGGAGATTGTGATCTGATCAGGTAGGAAGTGATAGTTATGATCTAAAGAAAACAGTGCACAAGAAATTCTTGGAAGAGCCTATGTGAATGCTTCATAAAGCATTATAAAAGTTCCCAATTAATGGAAAGTGTCTGGGCTAGAATAAAATTAATAGAAGGCAAGCAAAGCTCTGAGGTGATAGAATTTCTTGGGAGTGCCCAATATCAAATAAAATTCAAGTCATAAGAAACAGAAGTCATCTTCAAATGCAAACAACATTGGCAGAGCCTCACATAGTTTGGGAACCAGCTTTGCAAGCATCTAATATATGAGAATAAACACCAGAGAAGTAATGCATAACAGCACTCCAGAAAAGCCTTCAACTGCCAGAAGAATGGCTACAATTTAGGGAGAAGTAAAGCTATATTCTGAGTAACTGTATTAGGAGTATATTATGAGTAATGTAAATATAAAATGCATTATGAGTATATATAAAAAGCTGTTATTTATATAATATATAGAAAAAGGTAAAGCAAATGTGATCTTTCCATATCTTTACAAAAGGTTGCTGGCTCCTGGGTTACAACATGAGGGCCTGTGTTCTTCTGTATGGAGAGGGCAGTTCTCACTGGAAGGGTGGAGGAACAAAGCAGGAGAGAAAGATGTTTGTCAGTCAATTAAAAGAAAATGAAAACATGTTGCATGTAGTGGAAAAAAACATTTGAAAAAGCAAGATCTGAGCACAGCCCAGAACTCTTTGCTTCTCTGTAATCTCAGAAAATGTAACAACATCAGGGAGAATTCCTGGTACTTATAAAGGATGACATTTTGGGAATCATGAGTGGTACTAAATAACTGTCTACATTGAGTGTGTCTGTAGAGGTCTAGGAGGTGCCAACAGGTACAGTGTGAGTATGGTTCAGCACCATCATCTAGTCTTTGTAGGACCTTGTACACAGCTGTGTTCAAGTGACTTGTTGGATTCCAAGACGTAGAAATATTTTTGTTTCTGTAGAGGATGTAAGATCAACACAGCTTCTTGGCAGCAGAACAAGACAATAGAGACTCCAGGCAGTTCCGGAGAAAGACAAGACAGAAAATGTGTTCTGTGGCAAGAGAGGGAACAATGCAAGAGCTTGGTTGTGGTGCTGAATTTTGCAGATGCATTCATTATCTGGTTGCTTGCTTGCATTAGAATTTCAGACTCTTTTATGGAAAAAAGTCCCAAGAATAAGGGGTTTAAATTTCAATGGAGAGTTTCATATTTTTCAAAAATTATTTCAGGGAGGCCTTGATTTTAAGTTCTTATGACAGTAACTGAAAAACAATGCAAGAAGGAATTGTCCACTTCTCAAATCTTCTTCCAACAGCATGATGTAAACTTGAGGCCAGTAATTTTTGTGGCAGACACGAACCAATGAATGCCAAAATTTTGAAAGAGAAAATAAATTGGTATCTCGTCTGTGAGTTTTGAATCTTTGTTTATGGGGAAAATGTATGTTTACTGCAACTGATTATAAATTAATTATTACTGTTAGGAAGAGGGGGATGTGCCCATCCAACAGCAGATCATCCCTGCAGGGATTATTTTTTCATCTTCAAGTATATGATTTGCACATTAAATTAAAGTCTGGCAGAGGTCTAGGACACTTTTTTTTTTTTTAGAGCATTTTATAGAACTTTGAAGCAGCAAAGTCTAGTGGGGTTTCTATGCATGTCAGTCTGCTTTTAGAAAAAAATTAGGAAAAGAAGAAGTGTACATAGAGATTGTCAGTGTTACTACTGAGGATGAAATCTTCTGGAGTGTAATTTAAGGCTGTTTTCATGGCCAGGCTGGAACTCTGTATGACAGACCCCCCCTTGCAAGTCAAAGGAGAAACTTCCAGAAGGAGATCAAATCCTATTTAGTGTTACCATGTCAATGGTTCCTCAGTTGTCACAAAAAAAAATGTCAGATTGAGCACAACAAGGTCATGTAGAGAACAAAGAGTCCAGGTAAAAAGACAGCAATGCTTTAAAAAATCTTGGTTGTGTAACAGTGTTGAGGAAGCCATTCAAAGTAATAAAAACACTCTGGAAACACCTTAGACTCACATTTAAAAAGAAACAAAAAAGCTTCTCTCCTCTGCCTACTGTTATGTATAAAATATTAGTGCTATTCTTTGTATATAAAATACATAAAATCAAGGCCTGGCTTCTTGGGTGGTTTTGGGGGGATTCAAAAATGAGCTTGGTGTTTGCTGTGGGATTCTGCCCCTGGGGAGATGCACATCACATGTACACCCCATGAGACTAATCGCAGTAAAGATGTAGCAAGGCTTTTATTACAGGGATAAAATCCCAGAACAACATATTACAGAGAAGGATTAGTTGGGAAATGTTTTTATGGCTTTTCTTTTTTAACTTGGCAGAATTAGAAGGGTCACGGAGAGGGACGAATTCCTGAACTCTTGATGAAAAGTGCTTTCATCAGATGAAGATGAGGCAGATTTTTTTTTTTTCCCCTAAAATCTCTAGAATTGCATGAGTGACAATAGTTCACAGTTTGTGATACAAGGAAACTGCTCAGAGAAAACTGTGAATGGGCAAGGTCCAAAAAAAATGTAAACCAAACAAAAAGGTCTTGTATTAGTAGGATATTACGTAGCCTGTACAAAAATATCTGCTTTATTTTTAGTTGTTAGTCATAAATACTGACATCATTTGTGTGTCTGCCACTCATGAGAGAGGGCCATGGCTGTTGTAAAAATAAATCTGATAGCTTTATTTATACAAGAATACCCCTAGTCTTATGTTTTCACATAAATAAAGAAGATGTAGCTTCATTCCTCACTCAAACACTTTTGATCTATTTATTTCTTTTTCCCTTGATGGAACAGTAACAGATATGAGTTCTAGGTACCAATCAACATGGTGCAGACAGTCTCTGGTCATTTAGAAATAAAACAATCAAAATTGTTTTCAGAATTGATGTTGTCTTAAAACATACCTGAAATGCATTTGAATTATCCTTCCCTGACCTAGGAAGAAAAAACTCCACACGGTTGCCTGATTCCAACACTTTGAGAACTTTTGGAGTCTCACCCTCAGTTTTCTTCACCTTGTCTTTCTATGTGTTTTTATTACAGCATTTCCATGTGCCATATGATTTCTAGTTATTTCTTCCAATTTTCAGGTCCCAAATCACAACACAGTTTGTCTATGGGTGGTTTCCAACTGGAAATTTTTATTTTCCTTTCTTTCTTCTGTTACCTGCCCTGATATTACTGTCTCCTCTCTTTCACCTCAAGGACAAACAGGATACAGGGTTGGTTTTGAAAATTTTTTTTTTTTTTTTAACTCTTTCTTACTGTAATTAAACATATTTTATACTGCTTAGGAACTAGAAAAATAGGGAGTTATTTCAGTGTCTCAAATATGCTCCAACAGACTTTTCCATTAACCTTGTGAGATGCCTCCTGTGCAGGCACCGTCTGCAGAGCTGAGAAAAGTTTACCACAACCCAGATCTCTTCTCAACTACATTCTCTGGGTTCAGAGAAATGGTAGTAATTCAGGAATAATGATTGAAGCATCTGTTTTAGGCAGAGAATCTGTAGTTCTCAGCACTGGAAATATTGACCCTTGCTACACTGCTTTTTTTTCAGTGTGATCTCAGCCAGGAGGGCAATCCAAATATATCGCTAACATTTTCATTTCTTGTGAAATCTACTTGTAAGTCATTTTGAAAAAGAAAGATTATTAAACCCCTGCTGTGCTTGAAGATATTGCCAACAGACAGTGCTTGTGGGCAGAAGGAAAGTTGGTCTCCCAGGCTTTTGCACTAGTTAGATTAGTAAATAAAACACTGGGAAGGGAAGAGCCTCAGAAATGCTGTTCGTTTCTTCAAGAGCATTTTGTACCTTGTGTGAATAAGTCTGGCAGCAAAATTTAACCTGAGAGGTTTGCCTGAGTATTGTTTTGCTCCTCTTTTATATGAAGGATGGAATTAATGCGAAATGGAATATTGCTCTTAGCCAGATTCATTGGTCTATTTTGTTGCCTTGCTGTCTCCTGACTTGATGGTTTGATAACATAAATGGTCGTGACTCATCACAGATAATAACCTCACCTAACTCATTTCTTCAAGTTCCTTGTATCCAAAGAGCAGGAGAGAGTTGTGCTTCAAACTGATTTGTCAAAGTGGTGTCATGAACACGTGGCTCCAGCAGAACTTGCTTTCATAGAATCATAGAATCCTTTAGGTTGGAAGGGACCTCCAAGATCATCAAGTCCAACCATTGAGCCATTAGGGCTCTAAAGTCCTCTGCTAGCAACAGAATCAGAATCTGTCAGGGTTGGAAGGGACCACAAGGATCCCCCAGTTCCAACCCCTCTGCCATGAGCAGGGACACCTCCCACTAGAGCAGGCTGCCCAGAGCCTCATCCAGCCTGGCCTTAAAAACCCCCAGGGATGGGGCCTCAACCCCCCCCCTGGGCAACCCATTCCAGGGTCTCCCCACTCTCATGGGGAAGAACTTCTTCCTCACATCCAGCCTGAATCTGCCCACTGCCAGCTTTGCCCCACTCCCCCTCGTCCTGTCGTTACTCGATATCCTAAAAAGTCCCTCCCCAGCTTTCTTGTAGGCCCCCCTAAGATACGGGAAGGCCACAATAAGGTCCCCTCAGAGCCTTCTCTTCTCCAGACTGAGCAGCCCCAACTCTCTCAGTCTGTCCTCGTAGAGACCTGCTGCTCTCAAGGCTGTGAGAACGTCAATAGGACATAAGAAAATCCACAAATCCCAGTTGTCTTTGCCCTTGACTACTTGAAGGCACCCTTCCTTCAGTAGACAGTAGCTGGTCCAAAATATTCAGGGGGTGGGGAGTACCAGAAGACCAAGAGGAGCTATGAATGCCATGTGAGCACACTAGCATAGTCCAGGTTCCAGATCTCAATAGGTTTGGGACATCTCAGCTGAATGCTCTCTACCCATGACCTGTAGTTTGGGCATCACTGCAGAGAAGAGCAAATTTGACTCTGTCTGCACTTTACTCAACAGAGATGGTGATCAGTGTTACAAAGGGATGGATTCTTCCAATGCTTGATTTGAATTTCTGTCCAAAATTCAAATTAGTGCAGAAGATTTGTTTCTTATGCTGTTTTTCTCTCTTCTTCACTTTCCCCAAGCTGTTTAAGAGAGACTCCAATAACAGGAAAGAGATGATCTTCATAGAAAGTTGTTGGCAAAGATAAAAAAGGAATAAAAAACCCCAGAGGTCCAAATGTCTAACAGCACAGCTCGTTCAGTTCTCCTTCAGTTGAGCCACAAACCTCAGATTTGGAGGTTTATGAGCAATTTGTTGTATTTGTAGATTTTGATGTAGTAAGTGGTTGCTCTGTTAATAGTCATCTTCTCATCCCAGGTCCTTTTCCTGAACATTGCTTCTTTGCACTTCTTCTTTCTGGAGAAAGTAGAAGTAATAAAAGATGAGAACTTGTTTTAAGTCAGGATCCAGCCTGACACTGACCATGTCCGTGGTGGTTTGGGCTTGTGATATGCCCCCAAAGCCTGAAGCTAAGGCTTCTTAGTCCTGCAGTGTGGATGGCCATAGAGACTGATGGGCACAGCCAGGAGATGTGCAGGAAGCTCAGGCTATGGCAGTCAGACTGTCAGAAGTCAGACAATTAATTACTGAAGGTAGGTAAGATAGCTTTTCACCTAAACCAGCAGAGTCACTTAGATTACAGGAAGGTAGAGTCTTCAAGCCATGGTTGGATCACACTTTTGTTTTGGAAGCAAAACTGGAAGTTAAATGTAAGATTAAATAGTGAGCTCTATATATCTATCTATCTATCTGTGTTGTTTCCCTAATTGGGTTTCTCTGTGAGGTCCCATAGGCCAAGGTGGGAAAGAACTGAATTTCCTTCTCCACTTGTGCTTCCCAGCAATTGTCTCTTAATAGTGTTTTGAATTTAGCTGTTTGTATCCCAAAGTAGAACAAACACAGGATTTTTGTTTACATCCGTCCAATTTTGATTTGCCATTTTATTCACATTATTGAACATCATTCTTGTTATAAACTATACTTCTGTTATGAAAAAACATACCAGGATTCATGATACTCCTCGAACCTTAACTTTATTCCCATAAAGTCAGATTCTTTCTGTAATTCATGTTGTCTGTAAAGAGACTCTGGGCTGCTCTTGCCATAGCAACCACATGGTTTGGTTTTGCTAAAAGGAAAAGGAAAAAACCATTTGCAATGGTAAAGCTTGATTATTTATTTTGGGGAAGTTATCTTTTGATCATTATTGTGATATAATATCTTATATTATTATGTAATAATAATAATATTTTTATCATTATCATGTCCTTCAGAAGGGAAAATGTTGATTAGAAAATCTCTTGTTGATTATGAAATCATTAGCAAGGTATGAATTTGTCTATTACAACATGCCTCTTAAGCACTATTGTGAGAGGGAAAAGACAGAAGTTAAGGTTTCATTCTTAAAAAAAAAAACATTAATAGATAGAAAAGAGAAATTATATTTTTTGATATATCCTTTAAATTCCCAGTTACCCACATTGGAATACATGAAGTGTTGCCACATTTTATAGAAATGTAGATTATTATGGCTTTGCCTCCTGCTGCAGAATTTCTTATTAACAGCAGCACCTGGGATATATTAAAAAGATTGTGTCAATTTTTTTTGGTGGTGCAGAACCATCTACATCTCAACTTCAACATTTTGAGTATCAGGCCATGCATGTATCCTCCATCTCACCAGCAATGTGTCTCTGCACATCAGCTGTGTCCCTGGCTACCCCACATCTGCCTCTGGTGTCCTCCCTGTGCCCCTTGCAGGTCCATCAGGTTTTCCCTTCCCTTCTTGGCACCTGGAATGATGGTTTTCCATGACAGTAATGCTGAAGGTACTGTCATTGGGATTGTAGATGTGATCTCCACACAGGCTTGACCCAGAATTTTTTCATTTCCCCTTCTGCCTCTTTTCCATAGGCATTATCTCTCCAGGCAGGACTATGTGTATTTTTGCTTTGCTCTTGCTATTAGTAATTGCTAATATTTAATAATTCATGTAATAACAATCTAAAGTTGGGGCTGGTTTTGCTCTGTGGTAATCACTTTTTTTTGCCTTGCATTCACAGTTAGACTTACAAAGCAAATTTCTTTCTCTTTTTGATTTGGGTGTTGTATCAGCTGCTACCACCATAAAGACATGAAATTACTCTATGGCTGTGAAACACCCAACTTCCCTCTTGCAGTGCAAATGCTTTTTGGAGAGGGAAATATCCATGCAATTTGGAGTGTTGAAACAGCAGATCTGACAGACCAATAAAATACCAAATGAGGGAAGTCTTTCTCAATCTCTAAGTAGTTTTCCTTCTCCCTCCCTTGCCAGTATATGGAGTGAAATCAGGACTGAGATTCTGTGCTGAAAACTCTCCTCAAAAACACCTCAAATTATTTGCAGTAAGAATCCTTTGTTGTCTCACATTTTGAAATTTCTTTCAGCTGGAGTCCTAGACTCACTTCTACCATTTGAAGTTAAATTAATCAGTAGGCTCCTACAATATTTATTGTATCTCTATGTTATTAATTAGGTTTTCCTATTTCCTTATCTCATATCTAAGAAATGCACTTTATTCTCATGTGAATAGAGGTTACATTGTTAAAATATACTGGAAGCTGATGAATACCTGATGTATATTGGATGAATTAATAGGCTTCTGGTTTATATAACACTGAATTATCACATTGACTTTGTGTGTTCATGTGCACAGGTTATAAACATTTTCAAAACCAACTGGAATTGATCAACATATTCTTCATAATTATGCCCCCAATTTATTTATCCTTATATTGTTATTTATTTATTATTGATTACATTAATGCAATTAAAGCACGGACCTAGTTTGTTTGTTTTGGCACACATTTGAATGTAGAGATGAAATATTTTCTGCTGATGTTAACAATAGCAGTGGGTGGTGGGTAAATAAAAGGAAAGGCATGCTAAAAATTTTATATTCACCTGAAGTGTCACTGTAGAGTTGTTGGTGTCTTCCAAGGTCAGTGCCCTCCCCCAGTGTCCTGTAACTATCTGGGTAGCTGTAGGTTTGCTCATATATGTCAGAAAGGTGCTTGATAAATTGTGCATTTGGGACCCATCTAGGTAACGGATTTCACCTTAAATGGATCTGTTTCCTGGGGTTTAATATGTATTTATTGACAGTGTTGTGTAAATGTGACGTTTGTGAAAGCTGTATCTCTGCATTTACTACATTGAAAGACTTCAAATTGGCACATTTACAAACATTTTTTTTCTGTAAAATAAGTGAGTTAATAGATATCCATGCTCCTTAACTAATATCACAAATAGCTTAGAATTGCACTGATGAAAAACCAGGTAAATATTTAATTTCAAAAGCAGTTTTACAGGTCCTGGCTGCAGATCCTTACCACCTCTTTAGTATTATCATGGTGTATTTTTTTTTGGAGTCTATTGTTGATTTGATTTTCATCTTACTGTATAGAAGTGCAAATCAGGTCCAAATTCAATGCCATTGTGTCACAGCAGTTGCAGTGATACAGAGTCCAATTGCAGTCAGGGGCAGGGACTATGACTGAAGCCTGATGAGGTGCATTTTAGCAAAGAGCACTTGTGGTGGAGATCATCAAAGGAGCTCTGAGCAAGTTCATAGCCCTCCCTGACAGAAATACCCTGCAGAGATGTCACCCCAGGTCTTGAAATCCATATGCATACACTAGCAAAGAGATGTGCTTGGGCTAATTAGCCTTGCTCTTCAGCAGGGTCAGTTAGCTGGGCTGGCTCACCACCACCACAGGTTTGTTCTGGGTACCTCAGGGGCCTCTCCACTGAATGTTGTGTTTTGTACAGATGGACTCTGAGGAGGGTGTTGTGTGACTGAGCTACATCCCCATTCAATATTGACAGAGCTAACCATGTTTTTGATAATAATATCACCTTTGCTCCAATATTAATGTAGAGTATCTTTAGAATAGCACATTTATGTTGTTTTATATTAAATACACAGTGATTTGTAGGAACATCTATAAAAAGAATTTAAACATAATACTTAGCAAGTATTTAGGATGCTTTCATTGCTGTATAATCAAAGAACCATTCTTGCTGGAAGAGACTTAAGGTATCACATCCAACCCTTAACCCAGCACTGCCAGGTCACCACTAAACCATGTCCCTCAGCACCACTTCTACACATCATTCATCTCCAGTTGCTTACTAGTAAAAACATACATTGTTTTTTTGTCCATTGGTCTCTTGTCACAATCCTTACTGAGTCATCAGATTAGCATTAAGGTGAGTAGAACTACCAGATAAAGCTTTTTCTCCTATTGGTATTGGTATAGAATGATCCTGTTGGAATGATTATTCTTCTCCCTATTGTTGTTATCTTCTACAGAGAAAAATAATTGAAATGTTTCAGAAGGGATCTACATTGTGTATCACACCTATGGGATATTTCTCAAGCCATTAAATTATATTACTCGACCTACATTACACATCTCTGGAGCAAGCCACTGAATAAAACGGCATGTTTGGAGAACTGGACAACATATGAGAGATCAAAATGTGTGTGATTAAAATGAAATTTCAGTGTGGGTTCAGTTTTACAATGGGTTCAGCACTTCAGCTTAATTGGAACGGACAAGGCAAAGTTTGGTCTTAGGATGACCATGCATTTATCCTTGACAAAAGCAGCGATGAGAAAAACTGAAAATGGAAAGAACTACATGAGGGCCAGAGAGTTATGACATAAATAAATTCAAGATGAGGTTCCAAAGGCTGACCAGGGAGGGCTGCATTCAAAGGTGTGCCCAGTTTTGGGGTGCCAGCATTTGAATTACAGTAAAACATTTGCTTTTACTGACATGATACCCAGTTATTACTGACCATGTTATGCAACTAATGTTAGTATTTACATAAGAAGAGAAAAAAAAGCCTAATGCTCCCTCTGTCTGTCTTTATTTAGTGCTAAGCATCGGTGAAGGTGGATTCTGGGAAGGCAGCACCCGGGGACATATTGGCTGGTTTCCTGCAGAATGCGTCGAGGAAGTTCAGTGCAAACCAAACGAAAGCAAACCAGGTAATGGGCTCAAGTTGGTGTGGAACCCTGACCAGGACAAACCTGCTGTGTCTGCTCCAGCAGGGAGGCAGCCTAGGTGGCCATGGTTGATACAACGGGGTGTTTGGCCAATGCTCCAAAGTGGAGAATTCAATAAAGCTGAGCTGCTGGGATTGAAAATAAAGATGGGTTTATTGTTTGGATTTTACTGCATGCTGTCCAAGCAAAATGGTCTTTCTCATGAAGGGTCTGTGCTGGGGAGTGCTGTGAAAGCTTTCACACAGAACCGTATGCAGACGTTTTGTCAGGCATCATGCTGCAGTTTATTTTCTTGCAGGATGAGAGAATGGCTAATTAGACAACTAAATAATGAAAAAAAACCCCACTGGTCAGTCATCTCCAAATATGAGGTAGTCATACAATGTATTTAGCTCTTATCTATAGTAATAAAGTTCCCTCTGGACCTTTTACTCACTTTGAGCAGTGACATCCTTTAGTGGGATGTCCCATATACATCCTTACTGATGACAAAGGAAATAGAATCCTCCTTCTTCATACACTTGTGTGGCAACAGTAAGTAAAACACAAGTGACTTAAAGAGTCTTCACAGTTCTGGGATAATAAAAGAAAAAGAAATGTACATTGAAACGTTATTCTACAAATTACCTGCCTCCATAATTTCTCTGCTTTAGGAATTAAGATATGAGAACATCCTCTCTAATTAAAAGCTCATTATAAATGTGCTCTGAGAATATAATTAATGTTCTCCAGGAGTGTGTGCGGTTTTAAATGAACTATTCGTGTTGTTTGGATCTCTGATGTATTGATGAAGAGCTTTTGGCATTGCACAGACAATACACTAAAATCTGTGCATCCTATCATTAATTCATAAACGTTATTCTTTTATGTATGTCATTATAAACTGCAGAGAGATACTTTTCTTTTATATAAATATATATATATACGCACTGTATAAACGTGATAAAATGGAATAGAATGCATGGGACAAGATAATAATTTGAGAGTAGTAAGGATTTGGAAATACTATTCAATAGGTATTTTAATTTTGTTGGTTATAATGGAAGCAGCAATAAGATGAAACAGAATTTAAGAGATGAGCAGAAGAGGAGGCAAAAAGTTAGATTTTGTAATATGGAAATAATATGGACTGAAGGAATGAGGCATCAGGGACACTGCTTGAGGTAACTAAACAGTGGGTGAAAAGGTTATACTTCCTTTTCTATTTCCCTTTCGAGAGAGAAAAAGAGAAGGAGGCAAACCAGATCTAATATTTAGAGGGAATGGATTTAGGCTTTGAGAATGGTGAGGGAATAGTTGTGTAGCTCTTCAAAAGGCTTAAGAACAAATCAGAATTTAAAGATGCCGGAGTATTAAACAAGAGGAAGACTGGGGTTGGAACTGGCAAATCTAGGAGCAGCACAGTTCTCAAATTCTAGATGTAAAAATGGTGTAAGAAGTTGTAATTCTCGTGTGATTTCATTTGTTGTTAACATTATGGAAGCCAAATTCAGTCAGCGTGAAGCATGGGCTGGTGAGGAACCATGTGTGAACTGTTCTGAAGATCTTCCAGTAAAACCTTGTGGTCACTTGACTGGAAGACTTCAGAAGGACATTGTATAAGAAAGTCATCACAAACACCTTTCTGGAGTCTATCATAGCAACTCTGTGTTAAATTTGAGCTGTGCATTTGTCTCCAAATCTGAAGAAAATTCTGGGGTGGGGCATTAAGTGAAGCTCTAAAATACGAAAGGAGTTTTGCATCTTCTTTAGTGGTTTTGAAGAGAATGGGTTGGGTTGGAAGCAACCTTAAAGATGACCTAGTTCCAACCCTCCCTGCCATGGGCAGGGACACCTCCCACTAAACTAGGTTGTGCAAGGCTCCATCCAAACTGGTCTTGAACACCTTCAGTGATGGAGCATCCACAGCTTCCCAGGGCAACCTGTGCCAGTGTCTCACCACCTTCAGAGTGAAGCACTTGCTCCTTATGTCTAATCTACATCTTTCCTCTTCCAGTTTGAAGCCATTACTCCCTGTCATATCACTACAACCCCCTGTAAAAAGTCCCTCCCCAGCTTTCTTGTAGGGTCCCTCCATAGCTAAAGACTTTAAACATACGATTCTTCTACTCTAAAAAAGACAAAGACATAAATAAGTTAGCACAAAATGGGCACATTTTCAATACTTTTGAACTTGTTCACTTGTAACTTGTATTTTTCTGGACTGTCTTGAAAAATTTCCTCCACCTAGAAGGCACAAAGGAGGTACAGTGTGGTAGAGGTTGGAGCTGTGGGTATGAAATACATGAAATCCACAGCATGTGCCATATTATTATTGAAATATGGGATGGTCTGAAAGCAGCTGATCACAGAATTGCTCTGTGCAGCTTCGTTCCCTTTGCATAGCAAACAATGGAAATGAAAGAGGGGAGCTTTATAAGCAAAAATCAGTCAGTGCTCCCTCTGAGTACAAATGCAAAAGTCATTTAGAAAAATGTGTTAAGCATGGTGAAATGATTAGAAATTAAATTAGGTCTGCTGGGATTGCTGAAAGAACATCAGCTGAGAAACATCACAAAGTGGTGAGAGCTGCAAGAATTTGCATCGTGGACTTTGCAGAGCAGCAGAACTTCTTATGGTAATGATTTAGAAAGTAGTTCATCTTCATGTGCAGGAAACGAATCCCAAACTCAGCCTTTTTCAGAGCAGCACCACAGTAACTGTTCCTATAAATGAGATTTAGGAACATTTCTTCAAAGAGCTTCCCTTCGCTATTAAGTTTGAATAATTGTGTTTAATAGTGGCTTGTCACCTGCACACCATGGATGAAAGGGAGAGGAATAGTTTTTGGAGGGAAGGAGCCACAATTAAACACCACATGCCCAGTAAAGCTGGCAGGCAGGTGTTTCATGTCGTGCTGATGTATAATCTCACTTCTAAGACAAGTTCAATTTTTGGGGAACTTCATTGCCATCCCAACTGTTCTCTGGAAGGAGGCAGTACCTGGTTCCTGGGATCTCTTCAAAGGTATCATGCTAGCTTGGCAAGTTCTCTTTTCCCCAAAAAAATCCTGTTGACTGACATTAATTCTATATCCCTTCTTTAATCCTTCATCGATAGACCCCTGTAAAAAGTCTTCCATTATTTTAATGATTCCATTATTTTGCTAGGATTGATGCCAGGTTTATAGGCTTCTAATTATCCAGGTTGTCTCATTTGCCCTTTAATAGCACTGGCACAGGACCTGCTGCCTCTTGGCCTTAAGGAGTTTCCCTGACATTTCAAGATCTAATGAAAAAGGAAGAACAAATAAAACCATTGTCAGTGGTCTGCTAAATTCTTTTGCTGGCTTTTAAAAAACTCTTGGGTGCAAGAATTTTGTACCATCTCATTTTAAAAAAATGCCAGTTTTTAACATTATCTAGAATTATTCTTAGAGTGAAAGAATTCCTTCAGATGAGATGGATACAACACCTTGGGTTTTTTTTTCCCCTGTACAAGCAAAGAATACAAATATTACATGTATCTTCTTTCTGCATTGACAGTTCTGTGTTATTCAGTAATGAACTGTGTATTCCTAAATATGTGAAAATATACTATGGGTTTTTTTTTTACTAAAACATGCTGGGTAGATTGAAGGAATTTCTGTGCAGGAGAAGCTTGATTCATATAAAACCCAAATTAACTGAAATTTTTACAAACGTGAGGCACTACCTTGGGTTAACAGACAGTTTAACAGGATTTATTAACTAAGTGCTGTTGGTGCTGCAGAGAATCACCAAACATCTTGGATCTCTAGCAGCAGGAGTTTGCATCCACTGAGAATACACTATATAACGGCTCTGTTTCATTTTTCTACCCATAAAAAAAAGGAAGGCTTTGCTTTTTACCAGCTTATTCTCCACTTAAAATTTATTACCCTTCTTAAAATAGGGATAATTCCTACCTCCTATCTTCCAGTGGGAAGTAAAGTACAGAAGAATCTCTTGCCCATAAAATAATCTGTGCCACCAGTGGAAGACACAGTTTTCTTACTCCTGCTTTAAATATTCCCATTTGGTTTTCTTTCATCGTAGGGTATTCATCCAACCTGAGAGATTTACTACAAAAATGCTTTCTGTTAGACTTGTGAATGTTTTCTGCATGCCCTTGAGAATTCAGATGCTTTATGAGCGATAAGATAAATGTATTAGATTATTAATAAGATAATAATATGAATTATGACTGAGTGAAGTATTCCTTTTCAAGCTAGAAGTTATCGTTAACTATATTGTGTCTTTTCCACTTGTTCCTTCCTCCCTGAAGTGCCTGAAGAACTCAGCAGGGTGGGCAGCACTTCCACAGCCCCTTCCTGGCTAACGTAGATGCTCCCATGCTGACCTCTAGTGTCACTGGTGCTCTGAGCAAACACTACCTAGCATCTAAACTGGGATTTTTCTCTTTCGAAATATCCGTGCTTAAACATTCCATATACTTTATTCTTGATTTTCCAGCAACTTGAAAATACCACGAGAGATGATTCAGTAATCGTACAGTTCCCTTGCCCGTTTCTTTTTACCAGTGTGATCACACACAGAGGTTATAAGTGGAAATTGCAGCATTCCTTATCCAACATTCCCTCTAGATTTCAGAATTTGCCAAACAAATAACACAAGAATAACACAACAAATGTTGTGCCAATGAAAAGCATACAGACTGCTATTTTTGAAGTATAGATTTTATTTTTTTTATTATTCCATATTTGTAGCTTTTAACACCTTGTGCATTGAATAAAACCAGATTTGTTCCTCATTTCCACCATTCCTTTTTAGAATTAGCACAACACCTTCCCAGACAATCTAGCTGGCCAGGTTGCTAGAAAATTGATTTGCCTTCTTGCAAAAAGGAAAGATGCTTTGCTGTGAATTGAGGAGTTGCCATCTGTACTAGTACCTGGTAGCTGTTCTGTCCTCTGCAGACAAGTGCCTTGGCACATACTATGTCTGAAAGTTTTCTTCCCCTTCCTTTTGGAACAGTCACCAACCATTTTTCATCCACTGTAATATGTCTGGAAGAATGATAGTTGGTGTAAGTGGAAGTTGTGCCAAGGACCTGCTGAGTGAAACTGGATGGATGGTTACACACCAGAGCACAAGCTGCATCCATGACTGTGTCCTGTGTGGACACATGTAGGCTGCCTGAAGTTCTACAAAACTGAATTTATGTAGCTTAAGGTTAACTTCAAACATGTCCTGGTTAACCTTTCATGAGAAGGATGGCTGCTAAAAAATGAATTCTTTTTGTCTACCTTTTAAAGCCTCTCAGGGGAGGTTTATTGCAAGCAGTGTTGTTACTGGGTGCACTCTGTGAGGCAGTTGGACACTAAAGAATACCACAGAAATGTGGACAAGAGGAAACGGCCTCAAGCTGCCCCAGGGGAGGTTTCAGTTGTCCCTGAGGAACAATTTCTTGCCCTGGAGGGTTGTCCAGGGCTGTGCCAGGCTGCCCAGGGCAGTGGTGGAGTCCCCACCCCTGGAGGGGTTTCCAAGCCGTGGAGATGTGGTGTGAGGGACACAGGGGACCTGGCAGAGCTGGCTTAAGGATCGGACTTGATCTTAAAGGTCTTTGCTTTCCTCTGAGTCACCCAATTTTGGCAGTCAGGGGCTACATTTACATACGTGAATAGTTTAAGATGTATTTCAAGTCTCCTGGGGCTTTGCTGAGTTTGCATCCAGATATTAGTTCTTCAACTCATGTAAAACTGGAATTTGTGAGTTGTAGCTCTGGTTCTTCCAGAGTAAGGACAGGAGTCTTGATTTACCAAATTTGCTGTTTTGGACATAAAAGCCAGCACACAATCAGCTCATAATCAAAAGCACTCTCAAATCACATGCAATTATGCATGTAAAGGTCAGAACTAGAAGAAAAAGATGGGAAGTAAAAAAAATCTTTTCATCCAGCCTTAATTCTCTTCATTACCCACCTTTTAGAAACGATTCAGATGAACAAAATCTCTTTTTAAACATTTTCCTGCTTGGTTAGGATCAGGTCTGGGTCGTTATTTAACTTGAAAGACAACTGTAAGACCATATGAAAAGATTGCAGAGATTATTAGAACTCTGAAAAATTCTATAAACAAAATAACTTTGAAAACCATTGGAAAGAAAAGGATTTCACTGAGACAGGAGAGCCTGAAAATAAGAGATGCTGTCTGACCAGATGAGCACCTTGAGGATTTTGATAATGTTTTGATAAATGCTGTTTTCTCATGATTTCACAAGGAATAGAAGGTACCTGTGTATCTGTGACAAAATAATCATGAAACTTAAATTGTTTGGCTTGAGCAGCAGCAAAGGACAAAACGTTACTGCAGCTGGAAGGAGTAAATGGAGGCAGGAGAAAAGTTAATTTCTATATATATAAGAGAGGAAAGACAAATTTTGAGTAAATGGAGACAGTACAAAAGTTCATTTCTAGGTGTATAAGAAGGGAAAAACATTTTTGCTAGGAAAGTAAATCCCAAACATTCTTGTGTTGGTTGTGTGAAGAGCTCAGAAGTCTGATAGCTTGGAAACATGTCCTGACTCAACAGTGCAGGCAAAGGCTGAGCTTCATACAGCACAGAGAATATAAGCCAATTGATTTTAAAAAAATGGAAATGCAGGATTGCCTGACACATAAATGGGCTTATCAGTGTAAGAAGTGGTATGATGTGGATACAAATTCAGCCATTTGAAAAGGGATAGAAAGCTCAGGAGATTAAGATGATACCTTTGTAATCCCAGACAGAGTCCTATGTGTTGGCCATGTGGTCAGACAAATGTATTTATTGAAGTTTATCCATGCCTGTTTGAGGAGCAGTGTCCAGCTATCAAACCCTGGTACCCAGAGCTCCATCTGACAGGTCAAGCACTGTTCAATAAGTCCTCTTGCCTGGAAGGATACTGCCCAAAGCTCTGACCCCTGAAATAGTCCTTTCTGCCTTGTTTCTGTATCTTACACAACAAACCACAGGGCT
Organism: Merops nubicus; assembly: GCF_000691845.1. Lineage (NCBI taxonomy): Eukaryota > Metazoa > Chordata > Aves > Coraciiformes > Meropidae > Merops > Merops nubicus. The sequence goes on along the minus strand of NW_008585971.1, from coordinate 109,148 downwards.
CACGTGATTCTGAGAATTTTCACTTTTTGATAATAGATTTTCTGCCACAAAATATGTTTCCCACGCACAAATTTGTAGTTTAAAAATTGTCAGCAGATGACAAAACTCAGAACAGTGATCATCCACAAAGATCCTGTGCTCTGTTTTATGGCTTAGAAAGATCAGGAATATGCTACATAGCATGTTTTTGCATAAACTGCATTCCCTTCCATCAAATAGCAGGAAAAATACTTTATTCTGAAAAAAAAAAATCAATGCAAAGATCTAGATCTGAGGTGCTGCTGGCAAGCCAGGCCACAAAACACAGCTGACAGAGAGCTTGGTGCAGTAATATTCAACTTACTCTGACAACTCTCTTGTAGCTGAGCATGTAAATCAACTCCACTTTTTGTCTCAAGTAATGGCAATGTAAAGAAGGAGCCTCAGCAAGTTTCTGCTCTCCAGCTTTGCTGAGCAAAGCAGTTGTGTTCTCAGCAATGATAAACAGTTTGGGAGAAGGCTTCTAAATGAATCATCACTCAATAATAATGCTAATTGGGGAGCAGAGGTAACTCAAGAGCTGTTGTCTGCAAGCTGGCTATAAGATGGAGCCATGAGCAGAACCTGGTAGTGTGTGTTCTTTCTGACCAAGGGTGCCTGGAAAGACCTTGGTCTTCTGACCAAGATGCAATAGAGGTTTTTTTACTGTAATAGTAGTATTTTTAAGAAGTGCTTTGGAAGCCTGAGTCTACCAACTCATTTCATGGGTCAGCTTCTCTAAAATGACAGAGGTTTTCCTTTGCTAATGAGCAGCCTGATCTACTTGAAGATGTCCCTGCTCACTGCAGGGAGGTTGGACTAGTTGACTACTAAAGGTCCCTCTCAACTCAAACCAGCCTATGAGTTTGGTTTGAAGAAAGAGCAAAATAAAGCATTCCATAATTATAACTTCATCATTTATTCTGGGTTTTGAGAACAGCATAAAGCGAAAGCATTAAAAAATTATTGAAAAGAAAGAAAAGACAAGCCTTGGACTTAGAGCTTGTAAAGAATGTGAGGCTGTCTACATCTTTATCTCTGAATAAGTAATTTTTAATTCATAGCATTTGACTGTCTCGGCTCCTCAGCTGACGTGCACTTCATCCCTTTCCCTCTGATTTCCATGCTTGCTAAGAGCCACTTAGGAATAACTCTAATCAGCTGAAAAGGAGAAACACAATTCTCTGAAGCATCGAAATAGGCTAAAAATAAATTGCACGGCAATATAATATTAAACTTACATGGTAGGAAACTCAACATTTCAAATACATCTGGGGCTGCTGCTGTGTGAAATGGGACATGCAAGTGTAGAGTTTTTCCTTTTCTGATTCTTTCTGCGTTTTTTTTCCTCAAAAAAATGTCTATCAGACCAAACAAGGTAAAAAAAGTGCAAACTCTTGAGTGTCTCCCAAAGACTGGAGTTACCATTACAGTGCCTTTTACTTGCAGTGATGTGTTCACATTTTCTGGTCAAAATCACCCTCCTTCTAACATTAAGAAGCAACTTTTAAAGCCTGAGAGCATATATAGATATCAAAAATGTCTCATGTCACAAAGTAATTTAGAAGTATGAAAAAGGTAAAGGTATAAAGTGAATGTTTTATAATGTGATATACCCTCCTGAGGAATTTTAGCCAAATTATTGGTTTAAGACAGAATACTTCAGCCTGTGTCAGAATTTGAGCAGCCCTGTTGTGAAATGTGCTAATTAAATAGAAATAATACTATTTTTATTTTGATGCCTAATTGTTCTTGTGGAAGCTACATATATGGCATGGTTTTTTTTTTCATCCCATCAAAGTCTGGGGTCAAGTTATTTGAGTTTTAACCAATTTTGCATATCTCAAGAATTGCTAGTAGGCAAAAATCCTTAGGTTTCAGCTTTTGGAATTTTGAACCATTTCAGATTTTGGAAAGAATATCTATTTTGATAGTACCATCTCTTGCCTGTACTAATAGTTTTTTGGTTTTTTTGGTTTTTTTTTTAATTAGAGTTACTTCTTAAGATCTTATGATCAAATATACTTCATCTTTGCTCTTTCTTGAAATAAATTATAGTAGCAACAGGTTTTAGCTCTTATTATTTTGCATCCATTTTTTTCTGGAATTCTATTTGGTCACATTTCTCTGATGCACCTGTGTAAATATTATTTATATCCAAATAGAACATCTGTTAAAATCATTCTGGGCATCTGTCAGGATTAACTAAAGTGCCATATTTCATTTAACTCATTTTGTTTAGCATAACCTAACACTTTTTAAAAGCATTTACTAAAAATGGCTGACTTAAAGCAAGGCAAGTCTTAGATCTATGTCTGTTCTGAAAGCATTGATAAGTCATCTTTTTCTTCTGTATTCTCTTGCACTAAATGACACATTTGGGTTTTTTTTCCCCTCTTGTTTTTAATGATTCAGATAAAAGGCTTGACAACAGAGGCTGAAAACCCTTTGAAATATTCCCCAATTATTTGAGATCAAATTCATATTAATTTAAGGAAGATGATAAAGCATCTACTTATAGTAATGGCAATGCTGGAGGTGATCAGGAAAATGTTCTGTGACTAGCAGGAGGTGTTAGATGATCCATATTCTGTTCTTAAAACACATTACTGCTTCTGGATGGAAAGGGGCTTTTTTTTTTTAATGGAAAGGTGCTTTTTCCAGCTTGCTAAAAGATCCTCCAGTGTCTGATGGTGAGAAAATGACCGGATAATATGCTACTTGATGGCAAAAACTCATCATAGTAGAAGCAGCATGAAAACAAGCATGCTATTTTGATTAATTAAAGAAAAACCCAAACCAATTGCTTAGGACCATTACATACTGCTTGCTGATTTTATTCTGTAGTGCAAACCATGTAAGTGGAATCCTGCCCTTGCCAGAGAGCTCTGCTAATTTTATTATGGGGTCAGCACGAAGGCAAGCTCTGGGCTCTCACTTTGCCTTGTCAGCTGCTAACCTAGACTAGTAAGCTAAGGGGTTTAAAGTGTAATTTCTGGAAATGAGCATCATTTTCTCTCCAGCCTTTCATCTTGGGCTCAATCAGCTCTAGGTAAGAAGCCCCAGACCTGACCAGTATGTCAGATGGCTTTCAGGATGGTCACAGAGCTTGCAGGGAGTTTTTCTCTTCCCCTCTTCTCCTCCTCCTCCCTATTTCTGTTGCTTTCTGTCTCCAGATGTCTTGTTCTTAGATACCTGCACCACCCACTTTGTGGCTGCAGGGCAGAGTCAGGAGGGACTGGTCAGCAGAGTTTTTGTGGCAGTGGGTTTAAAGGTTGTGCCTCCAGTGCTGGGCTTTAAAACTGGCTGTGCCAGGGCTGTTCTTCCTCAGACTATTAATATTCCAGAGTCTGTTTATTTAGCTAAGTGAAAGAACATCACATCAATATTAATAGTCTCATTTTTCAAGTCAGGAGCAAGTTATTTGTCTTCAGGTCAAACAGACAAACCTGAGTGTTTCTAATTCTGAACTCACAAAATGGATTGCCCATTAAGTGGTACTGGAGCCTGGCCACAGGATTTATAAATGCATGTTTGTGTTTGGAATTGAGTTGGGAAATTTGCTCTCCTTTCTGATCGAAAGGGAAAAATCCCCAGCAACTTCAGTTCACAAAATCTAAACCATGGCTTCAAAGGTATTTTTGTGGATGATTTACAAGCATAAAAAGAATTCAGTGTATTGTTTTAGGGCTTTTCTTTTGAGCCAAAAGTTCAACAGCACTTGTACAATAATCATGGGAAGCTATAGAGTCTTTACTTCATGCTTATAGATGTTATGCACGTATCAAGCACTAGTTTAATGTTATCCAGAGAGACATTTAAAATAGTTACATATTTGGCCTGCTTTCCTGGAAATAATAAAAGGAATGTATTAAATTCCCTCGACAACATATTAGTAGCTTAAGGAAATGAAATATAATGTATCCTTGTCTCATTTATCTAAAAATTTCTTATGTTTAAAAAACTACTTGTTGTGGAGTAAAGGTTATCAGGAAACCTCTAGGAGATTAAGATTACCTCTGGAAGGTAATCTGTGAGATTACCTTTTGCCTGAACGGTGAAAATGTTGGATCATATGAGTTAAGAGAAGTCCTTCTTCTCTGTTGGACTCTGAGTGCAATAGGAAACTGCAGGAAATGGAAACCTGAAGTTAGGTAATGAGAGTAGAACCTTTGCAACCACGTTATAATGAAGGATTGAGAGTGTTGGTGTTTCAGTGTGTGCTGGGAGTGTTCATGCATGCTATGAGAGCTGTGCATGGTCAAAACCAAAATAGACTGGCAAAAGCAACCTGGTCAGACACCAGCAACACTGATAACAGACAGGGCTTGGGAAAATCTTGGCAGTGGAAAGGAGGAAGAGATGTTGAAAAAGGATCTGAGCCAGGAGCTGGTCTTTGCCAAAGCCTAGCTGCAGGAGAGGAGGGAAAGGAAGGGCTTTGATGCTTTTAGCACATCTGCACTTTGGAGGTTGTCACTTGGAAGGCACCTAAGCCCAAGAATAACCCAGCATTCCTGTAAAGTTTTGGATGAAGTTGAAGTTAGTGCAGACGAGCTCACAGATGCTTTTACATGGCTCTGTAAAGGCAGAGACATCACTCTGTCAGTTGCTAAGGGAACTAAAAAGTTTATAGTAATATCTCCATCTTGTACAATGTTGTCTGCAGAATCACATCCTTTTTGGGTGCAAATTTTGTGTCAGTGTTTTCTTTGTCAGTAACAATTTTTTAATTTTTTTTTTTTCCTCCCTCTCTCCCTGTTTCTGCTCCACAGTTGTACTGGCACAAAGCACTTTGGACTGGAAGGGAAAAACACTTCTTTTTTAAATAACAAAAAGTTGTTAGTTTGAGAAATGCATATATATACATATATACACACAGAGGGGTTGTCCAAGGCACTTTCACAAAAATCAGAAGCCTATCTTGCTAAGATTTTATCATCAAAGACAAGATACAGTTACATGCAGTGAACAAAAGACCACAAGAAGAAACAATGCTGGGATTTATTGATTTGTAATGAACAGAAGATGTTTCAAAATAATAGAAAGGTTGGTGATTTTTGCTAAGTGCTTGCCCCAGAAAACAGAAGGGGAACTTGGAGATGGGTGCTGCAGGAAGAAAAGCTTAGATAAAGTCAGAGGAGAGGTACAAGGCAAAATTGGAATAGAAATGTAATCCTTCAGATTTTTCTGTTTATTGGGAAGTACTGTTATGATCCTAGGAGTGGGCTGTTGACTGCTGATAAAAGAGTGCTCCCAGACAGAAGGAAAATCTGGCTAAAAAGTGAAACAGTGAGTCTCCAGATAAGGAGCTCCTCTGGCTGGAAAAGAGACTTGTAGTGTTCTAGTTCTTTGCTGATAACATCTCAATATCTAGTCCAATTTTAAACACTTAAAACTGTGTCTTCAGACATTTCTGTCCAACAGTGTGCAAAGTAAAGATTTAATTTATTTTTCTTTTAAAATGATCAAGGTTTCGTTAGCCCCCGAGTGGCACTCACCTCTGCCACAGCACACCTAAACTTTCTCATTATTCACCCATTTTGAACTAGTTACCAAACATCCAGACATCATCATTACAGGGAAGAAGACCCCAAATCACATACTCTTTCTAATATTTTTTCTGGTTTGATTTGCATACTCAAATAAGAAATTAAAGTGAAAAATGTTCTAAAAATGTAGCAGTACCCAAAGCTGAGTTCCTGGGAGGAGGTTTTAAAAAGCATGCTGTATTTGAAGGGTGCACTGCAAGGCAATTTCAAGGAAATTGAAATTCCTAATTAATTAGGAAAACTGGTAAATCAGGTGAACATTTGGTTTGTTCTTCTCTCTTGCTTCGTTTTTTAGAAAAGCAGTGTTAAGGGCATCACTTGTTTTCCTAAGAACATTTAACATCTTTCTGTTGTTCCTAGTTGTTTGGTTTAATTCTTTCACCACAAATTAATGCCATTTTCATGGGGTAGCTGCTGATGTGGTACAGGGCTCTCTGTTTTCCTGGCAGCAGCTGGGGAGATGAAAGAGGAAGATTTTTATTTTCTTGGAAAAGTCTTGTTTCACGAGACCTATGGTAGAGTCCACAGAAAAATGGGAAGGTGGAAGTGATTGTCAGAAGGACCATTCATTCTTACTCTGTGATTAGAAATAGGTGATCCCCAGTTTTTGCTTTTTCTCGTTGCTGCCTCTGAGGTAGTCTATCAGAGAGGGGAAATGCTCTTCCTACTGAGCAGCCTAGAGCTCCTTTTCTCTGTGCATCATGCCTCATCTCCTGAGGAAGCCTTCCATGCTGCAGGCTAGAAGATGCTATTCTTAGGACTGGATGTCCTCAGGTCCCCACTCCCCCAAACCATCTTGCAATAGTGTTAAAAAGCACAGACACTTGGCAGCACAGGCAGACACAGCCCCAGACCTTGACACAAGGGCTTCATGACTCCAAGTAGCTCGGGGTGGGAAGTGTTTATGAGACTGATAAGGAGGGAAAAACCTACACCTGGGAAGTAAAATAGCTGCCATGGTTGCAAGTGCTGTTAGTTCTCCATCTATTTTGGTGCACCACTGCCTCCAGCTTCCCTTCTGCTTTGTGTGTTTACCAATACAGGGAGTAGTGGCACTAACCCATAAATAGATATATATTGGGTTTGGGTTAGGCTGTGTGTAAAGCTTTATGTAAATAATCTTGAAACTGAGTTTGTGCTTAGTCCTGTTTCTGTCTCCACGAGAAGAGAACTATCTAATGTTACTGAGTTTCTTATTAAATGGGAGTTGGGTTTATTAGCATGTGTCTTACTAGCTATCTAATAAGTGCACACAATACTGCTTATTTAATTAGAAGCTTAATATTTAACAATATGCTTTTAAGTATTAATTTTGATAGATTGATTTTAGATTAATTTTTTTAAGTATTAATTCTCGGATTCAGATCCTAAAATATAAACTACTTTAAATGTGAGTGATGGTGACTTATATGAGCTATGCTGGAGTTGCTGGATATCAGGAGTCAGTGAAGTTTCAACATGTAGATAGACTAGGAAGACTGAAATGTGTTATAAATATTCTTCTTCAGAAGTAAGTCTTTAGAATTTCTTGAAGTCCTAAACTTACTTTGTAGGGTGTTGTAACTCCTAAGTTGAAGTTAATTGGAAGTACTTGAGTTAATGGGTTTTGAAGCATCAGCCAAACATTTCAGACGCTTCTTGAAAAGTTGTTTTGATCAATTAGGTAAGAAATTTACTGTATATGTTGGGGTTTTTTTATAATAACCAGACTGAACTTGATTTTTTTTTCCTGTAGCATGGAAGCCTAGTGTAGGGATGTCTCATGCATATTCCTAATATATCACAAACTGCTGTTTTGAGCATGAAGTTTATGTAATTTCTGGTCCTAGTTGGTTGGGGAGTAGACATGGGCAATAGTCTTGAAGTTTTCATAGCTATGTTCTCAAATTGTAACATCCCACAGGTTTATGGCTGCCATAGCTGCTGTATTTCACCCAAGTGATAGTTCTGATGGATGTTCCTCAAGCAAAGAAATGCAGCTGAGAACAGTGTGCCAGCTTTTGGTGGCTCTATCATGGCTTGAAGACAGAATATGAGGAAATACAGAGTTTTTGCTCTAGAAGTGTCTCTGTTGGAAGTGTTCTACTGATTAAGTAGTCAGGTCAATGTGCATTATTAGTGAATCCCCTGCCATTGTTGTCCAATGAACCAAAAAATGGTTGGGACTAATACCATTCTGTGTCCTGCTCTTCTCTTTTCTGTGGCAACATCACCTGGCTTTAGAGCAGGCAACAGAGGGAACTTGCAGTCCCTGAAATTCCAGCCAGTTCTGCATATTTTAGGTAAATAGCACGTGAGGGACACAGGGGATCCACAGCACAATGCATGAGATGTATTCAAAGTGGTGGAAGATTAACCACCAACTCAGCAAACTTTTATCTACAGTCACAGCAGCTGTGCCAGTGGAAATCTGCATAAAGAGGGGTTTTTTTTGCCTTTTTTTTTGTGCCTACCACTCTTTGCTTTGACTTAATTTAGTGAAATGTATTTCTCTCACCTAAGGCAGACTATTTGAACTCCAATTTAAAACTCACTGGTGAGTTAGTGTCTTGGCCTCTTGTGTGCAATAGGCTGCTACCATCCATACTTTGGGCAAGATAATGATAGAACAAAAAGAAAATAGTTGCTAGCAGTTATCACAGGTAGACCCTTACACACAGAGGAAAGATCTGGGCTTTCTAATAAGATTCACCCCTGACAGGGATTTTCCCTTAATCCTCATGTTTCAGATAGCTCCAACAGATTACATGGATGCTGAAATGGGTAGGCTTAAAATGCCATTTATCTCTGATTGCTGGAATCTCATTCTGGGAAGCATTTGGGAGGATAACGATTGTTTTGGTTTTTAAACCAGAACTTTCAGCTTAACCCTGGAAAAACCTTTTATGGCACAAGCTCTGGATGACTCAACCTGTCACTAAGTGGCAGATTTAGAGTATGACTTTCCACCACCATTTCAAAGCGCAGAGAAAGCACACTAACCACAACAGCCTGTTAAATCAGTAATAATTTTGAGTGAAAATAAGCTTGAAATGGTTTTTGTCTGAATATTAACTAATTTTCAGTCTGACAAGTCCACATCCACAGCATGCAATAGCAGCCCTATCATCAACCCAGATTTGGGAGGCACAGACTGGGATAACAGGGAGTGTTTGAGTCACAAAATGTTGTGGGTATCATGACAACTGGTCTGACCTGCAGGTGTGAATTTAAACTACCATACATCCCTGTCGTTCTGCTTTAAAAGTGTTTTAACCCATTCTAATGTTATGCCTTCAGATTAAATTCATTTTGCCCAAGCAGTGTCTTATAATCGAGTTATGAATTAACATTAATGATATTCATAAATGTAAGAGACCAATAATTTCCTAGGAACCACATTTTCCAGAGATAAACAGCATTTTGCTTAAAATACATCTGATATTAAACATTAGAACACTTAAAAATATATCATTGCTAACAAAAGGCATTTTTAATGCTTTAATTTTGAAAGTAATACTGTTGCTGGAGTCTTTTTTTTTTTTTTTGCCCCAAAGGCTTTAGCTTACAAAGATAGATTTAAAATGTTTTTTCTTCTAAAACCTGCACAGTATGTCACTGTGATTTCCTCTCCTATGTAACCTGTGCATGACATAATATATTTAAGCACTTCTTTTTCATGCCCTAAGCCAGGTTTTACCAGTGCCTTTGCAATATTCATTCTGCTTACATGGTCAAATATACTCTTCTATGCATATGAATGCACCATTGATTTGAATTGATTTTTCTCTTCCTTAATTAATCAAGACAATGTGGAGAAAGTTTTGGAGGCTTTCTCCCTAATTTTCTTGATGAGTTGTTCTAGGCTAGAAAAAGGAAAAAAAATACCCTAGAGACCATCCTACAAAAGTCCATAAAATATGACCTACTGCTCATTGACATACCTCCTTCATGGGTTTTTCAACATCTCAGAAACAAGACCATATTTTGAATTGTTATTATATGCACTTGATGAGCAATTAAGTCAGGGCTTCTTGAAGTCCAGATCTGGTATTACACAAATCAGCTAACTTCATTAGTTAAAAACTCAAGCATCTTTTTAGGAAGCTATTTCTCAATAAATCTGGCTGTTCTGGTATCTTTATCTGGAGTATCAATATTCAAAAGCCTTTCTACATTCTTAACTGGCTGATTGCATCTTTTCCTTACAGAAAATCAATTCCTCTTACCTACAGTAGCAGAATTTTAAAAAGATACAATCAACGCTAGAATTTCATTCTCTGCCTTCTGGATGCTTTGTGTGTACATCCCCTTTTTACCCTGTGTTTTAAGTTCCCTTTGGGATTCAGATAAGATCAGAAAGGTGCTTTCTTATTCCAAAAAAGTGGGCACATGAAGATGTTTCTTTCTCTGAGGCCTCTTGTACCAACCCTTACAACAGAGAGTACTGCAGCTCTTGTGATGTTTGCTCTATTGATTACCTTTCATGGCAGTAGACTCACAGCATTGTGAATTCTTGTGGATGGAGAGATATTAGCAAAATGAATGCAGGAGTGTTGGGTACTTTATTGTTTTTCTGTAGTGGTTTATAATGTAGCTAAACAGAGGAAGGTAAATCCCTGTGTAGATAGTTGTATTTTGTGTGAGGGATTTATCTGATGCCACTACCTGGTAATGAAAGAGGATGGTAACAACTGTTATTCCTTAAATCTGGTGTAAATCTGTACATGTTCTGCTCAATCTAATTTTAATGCAGAGCTTTTAATGGTAATTATAAGTTATCAATAGGCCTAGCTTGTAGTTTTCCACCTAATACTGTGCAAACCCCTTTTCTTTTATTTCCTAATAGGCAATTTCATCAAGGGCTTTTAAACACTTTGTCCTTGCTATCAATCTCTATGTAGAAGAAGACTTTACTCAAGTTTTCTAATGAGGCATCCCTAGTGAGGCTGCATTTTCCTGTGATCATCTGAATGTGACTTGCTTCTGTGTTTATTGCTTGCAAAGTTAGTTCTTAGCATTGCACCAGTAAAAAGGGAATATTTTTGAAATAAGATGCATCTAGTGCTGTTATTCAGATGAAGCTATTCTGTGTTTCTGAGCTGCTTATTTATCATCAGACTGCATAATTTTGTCTATTACTCTTTATAGTATTATTCTGAGTGTTAGCCACACAGCAGGACGTACTCCCCAATTTCCTAAAGGAGGTGGGTAAAGATTAGCAAGGGAAACATCAAACCACTGAAATATCAGTTTTCAGTAACAAAATATGCCTTTATCAGGCAATAAGTGACTAGGATGCTAATAAGTTTCTTTCATCTCCATATGTGAGATTAAGTCGTGTTTTGGGAGAGCAAAACGTGTTATATTTATTACATGGGGTGGAGGGCTTGTTGATAAGTCTTGCTTTTAGGAGTTTTGTAAAATATGGTTTGTGTTCAAGTGTGGTGCAAGTTTCAGTGTGGGCAAGATGTCATCATCTTTTGGAATAAAATGTGCTGTGTAAGAGATACTGTCACAACACAAAATACAGCACTTTATCTAAGCTGTTAAATTTTTTTTAATGATATTGAAGTTATCTTGATATTTCTTCTTAAGGAAAAAATTGAGAAGCTGGGTAGCAAGAAAAAATGGGATCATTCCTGTTTACAGAGCACTGGGAAGCCATAAATACCTCAGTGTTTAGCTGTTTGTAGCCGTGCATGGAGACAATTATCCTAAAAATCTTCTAAGACTGAAGCCACCTTCTGGATGGAGAAGTTGAAGCAGAGAGGAAGTGACAAATTTGCTGAGAGATGTCAGATGTCCTTGAATAAAAATACTCAGGTGAAGAACTTTTCCTTTCTGTTTCTTATCCACACACCCCTCTCCAATAAAAGGGTAAAAAATGAACATGCAGATGCTGTTTCATGTGGAAAACCTGTTCCTTTAACAGTTGAATGCCTTATGGATGCCAACTCTTTGTTCAGTCAGTGGTCACTAGATGGCATTCTTTGGGTAGAGAATTTAAGGGGAAAACAGTCTGTAAGGTTTAATTTGTATTCAGCTGCATTTCAGTCCACTGTTATTTCTGCCTGAACAGAAAAACTTACAGAAGGATGTGTTGGGGCAGTGGGGGAGAGGGGGATAAGAAACATTTTGGTGTGTTTTGTTATTTCAGAGGCTGTGTTTTCTAAGCAGTGTAGTTTATCTTGAACTCTAATAATAGTGTGTAAATATTTTGGGATACTTTTCTGTTTAGTATATATGGAAATATGCTTTTAGATTATAGATTAATGTGGATCTATGAATCTGTTAGGTGTTTTGCTCGCCCTCCTGAGTGATGCCAATCAGTCACTATGAAATGGTCCAGAGAAGATCACACCTTCAAAGCACTTCAAGCTGCAAGCAATGAACCAACCAAACCAGCTCCTTGTGGAGCAGAACTGCAGGAAAACTCTGCCAATCAAAGGATGAGTGCAGATAATCATGTTATCTCATTTAGGGTTGGGACAAGGTGTGTGTGTATTATTAGGATAACCTCTCAGAAGCTGATCAAGAATTCCTTTTAGGCTTGAGGATCATTTCCTGATAAAACCTGTGGCAAAACCATCACAGGACTGCGGAAATGACAGACTGATTAAAAGAATGTTGTTGTGGTAAAAGCTGTAGGTAGTGGCTGGCTGGGTGGCAGCAGCCTCACCTCTATCAGTGCCATGTTTTAGGGTGAATAACAGCAGTCAGCATTGATTTCTTAGCTGGGTTTCTGATCTGACTCATCCATTTTGTTCTCAAAGTGAGAGATGAGGTGTCTCAAGTGGCTGTGAACACCATTCTGTAAGAAAGAAAAAATACATCTGGCCTTTGAAGCCTTACAAAGTTAGGTACCTTTTTGTGTCTTTATGTATAAATAAAAAGAAAGTAAAAAAAAAGTTATAAAAATTCTCATTATTTGGAGGTCATGTTGATTTCTTTCCTAATGACATATGAAGTTGAGGGTCACTCAGTAGGTGGCAGTCCTCTTAAATCCAAAGAAGAAACAGTGTGAGCATAAAGGACTGGGATTTGAATGCAGTAAACTGTTTAGGAGGTATTTCTGTGTCACCTAAAGCCAACATAGCTTGTATCTTTAATTTAGATTCCTCCTAGCTATTGACAGTTTCTTTTTTCTATCTGGGGCTCTGTAAAATCATAATAACCCTCTAAATGTATTTAAAGAGCAATGCTATAAAAATGAAAAAAAAAAAAAAAACAAACCAAAAGTGAGTTTCCATATTTTTCTTCCTGATTTGTCAATATTTGAACTTGATTCCTGAGTAGTTTTATGCACTTTTCTGAAGATAGATTCTCCCTAGATGCTGCTGTAACAGTTGTAAAACATCAGTGCTTGGCATTCTTCTGCCCAAGCAGTAGATTTCCTGCAGCTCTTCCCATTCCTGCAGTTTATCACTTCATCTGGCCCAATGGCACTTGGGACTGACTGGTTTCCAGTAGCAGCTGCTTTTCCCAGGTTCTGCTCTCTGTCTCACATTTCCATCTCTTCTGTTCAGATCTTCAAGCTCTTCTCACAGACCTATTCTCCATAAAGCTTTCCTGTGTAGCTATAGCTTGTGTGTTGTAGGGTGGGTTTTTTCCTTTTTTTTTTTTTTTTTTTGCCTTGCATACAAAAAAGCAGCTCTGCCATTCACATTACCCAGTGTTTTCATCTAAATTTTTCATAGGATAATCCTTAGACCAAGAATCAGTGCCCTTCTCTCCCAAGTGAAAGAGATGCTGCTAAACAACATCTCCTCTTGCATGCTTCCCAGTGGCTAAATCCTTCCTCTGTGGTCTCAGCTCAATAACAGAAACAAATGCTTCTATCTGCTTTGCTTCCAGCCTTTGGCAAAGTTGGGTTTGTATTGATGATGCTGTAGTATCTAGCAAACAAATTGTTTCCTCCAGGCTAGTCCTCATCATCAATAGCATGAGGGACCTCTTTGATTCAGTCCTGGTTGCTAAGGCAGAGACTAGATCATTTTTTTTGGTCTTACCTGTGTGATAGATTTGTGTCCCCAGCAGTATGAAAACTGTTTTAAAATTAATAAAGTTAAAATGCTTTCATTAAAAAATAAAAAACCACAGCCAAACTAAACAAAAAAACCCACAAACACACAAAAAAACCCCAATGCCATAAACCAGCATGTGTTCTAAACATGTTAAATATAATTCATGTTGCCTTCATCCCACTGTGTGCTTGCTTCACTCCCAGTCCCTTTCAAGTAGGCTACAATCACTCCTCCTCTGCATGAAAGGAGCACTCATAAAATAAAGATCTTAAAATAAATCCAAAGGAGCTGCTTATTTTCACGTAACACAGAAGATGTGGGTGTTAGGGGTGAAAAGCTCTGATAACTTGCTTAAGCTGATGAAACAGTGTTGGTGGAGACATGGGAAGAGCAGGTCAAAGGGAGGTTTTCATCATGTTTGGGAAAGTTTGGCCGTGAACCTGTCTTGTCTTTCTCCTACGTGTTTGGCCAGACGTAGGATGTGGGGGAAAAAAATGTGGTGAAAATACAAATGTTGCCTTTAGGCCACTGCAAATGAGACCAAAGGGTCACTGCTGAGGTCTGAGGGAGATGAATGGATGTTAAAGGGAGACCATGTGGGTGGTGGAAAAGTGAAAATCACATAAACCTCAGGTTCCTGACCCACTGCCTGTTGCATGTTGCTGTGGCTGTTTCCAGGAGTTTGTGTTTTGGGGTGTTTGAGAGGGGTTGTTTGTTTTTACCCAAGTACAGATGATCCATGGGTGATTGTGTCCTGTGAAGAACTTGATAGGCGTAAATGAACATTAAGTAGGATCCATCCTAAGCCTCTGTTGCTTGCTATACTGTTTATTTGTGGGGTTTTCAAAACATGGCCAGTATGACATAATTGTGAGCCTTTCTGCTGGAGGCAGGCAAAAAAAAAGAACTATAAACCCAAAATATTTCCTTGCTAAGAGTTGGATAGTCTTTGGAATGACTGCTCATGAGGCTACAGCTCTTCTATTGTTGCTTCTGCATCAGTGTGATCTCAATACCTGCAGGCATCATATTCTGGAGTGATTTCTTTTTTTTCCTTTAAGTTCTGATCAAGTTCTGATTCAGCAAATAAGGAAGGGAAAATGTCTATATTAGGGGAGTATTTAGCTGAGTCCCTTAAACTTGTGATAGATATCAGTGTATGGTCATTCTGCCTGAGGAAAATTCCCTTAAAATTGTCTTACAGAGCCCTCTTCAGAGTGGGTCTCTTGTGCATTTTAATCCATAATATAGAATTTAATATAGACCTATAGAATTTAATATAGAACCAGAGGTTGCTTTTGTGTGCCCAAGGTACTCTCTGCATTGTAGTGGTTTAACAGAAATAGTTACATGTTGTATTTTTCATAGTCACATCCAACAGTAATAAATATGCTTTTTATAAAGAATAACATTTCAGCAGTTTGCATAATTTCCTGTGAATATAGTTAGTGAATTAGAAATAACTAAATGAGTGGTTGATGGTTCTTTAATCTTTTTATAGGCAACATAAATGCTGAAGTAAAATATGCAATACTAATAGCTACTTAATGATCATGCAAGATATCATGCAGGGGGAAAATAACTCAGCATATGAAAAACTGGTGCAGAAGACTTAAAAAAAGAAAGGAAGAAAGAACATAAGTTTTTACTGTGTGAAACTATAAAATAGATTGTAGTGTGATATAATCTTATCACTACTGTGCTCAACTGAGCAGAAATAACACAAAGTCGCCTACTATTGTCTTGGTGAATGTCTTCAAAATCTTTAGTGATCAAAGGCATAATTTTGGGCTTCCCAGTGTCCAAGTGAGGAAATCAGATTCTGGGGTTCTTCATCCCTAGCTGCAGCTACACATTGTGCAGCTGAATAAAGCTTTAGAGAATCTCCGTTTCCAAACACTTCCATTCATGTGACAGGAAATGAACGTTTAGACCATGCAAGAAAACTGTCCATTGGCTTAATCATCAATGGTTGATCCTCAGAGGGAAATAAAGGCAATATTTTATATCTATAGCATTGCAAATCCCCAAAACAAGTGTAAGGATAAGTTTGAATTGCCTCCTGTATACCCGTTCAGAAAATATTCTCATTTCTGAGTGGATTTACTGCCACATATCTACAACAATATAAACCCCAAACCCTGAAAACTACACAGTAAAAAGAGAAAATCCTATCAAGTTGTTCTTCTTCCTCCTATACAATGTTTGCAGCATTGAGACATATATGAAGCCTAGTGAGCAGGTTTCAGAAGGTGGTTTATGTCTTTTTAGCAGACCCAGGGCTTAGCACTTGCAGGAAACCTCTGAATTCTGAGCAGGAGCAATGACCTCGGAGCATTCAGCAGGATGGTGTCAAAGGATTCTCTCTTATCTGGCAGCTCTTTGCTTCTCACCCTTTTTGTGAAGGAGAGAAAATACCAGGTGATGGTTTTTAGAAGTCTCAACAAGCCATGAAAAGAACAGGAGACAGTTCCTTTCAGGAACAGGCTGGGAAGATCCTGAATCCTGACCTTCCTGGCTGCCAGCTGAATAAGCAGCCCAGATGGAAAGAAAATCTTTCTTTCACCCCTTATAAACTTTGGCTTTGGGAAGGGGAAGAGTTTGGTTTTTTTTTTTCCCCACCAGAGATTTAGATTTAATAATGTGCATACATGAATTTTTGCAGGTAATTAGAATCTGTCCTGATATTAATGTATTTTAACTTCTAAGGTACAAATTGACTTTGAAAATCTCCCCCTTCATTTATCTGAAAATTATTTAGCTTTTTAATATCAATTCCAATTCAACCAGTAAATGAAGTACAATCTAGTTTTGCTGTGATACCAGAACTGTCTGCAGTCCTCAAGACATGCGAGGATGAAATTACATATTTTTTCTTGCTTTCTGTAGATTTTTGTTGAGTTAATCAGTTTGTAGAGATGGTTTTATAAAGCTTAAAGTCCAACAGGCTGTGACTAATGCATTAAAATTGTATATCCATAGTTCTGCCTTCTTGGTTTATTGATCTTTTCATTTTTAGGAGTTCTTCAGGGTTTGAGAGGGTTTGTTTCCTTTTGGGAAGGTTTTTTGCCACATCTTTTTACTAAGACAATATTTTGGTCCTAATGTCACTCTTGAGTTTGTTCTTATGAAGATGTCAAAAAAAAACACCTTAGCAACGTTGTGTGAAAATTTGAAGTATTTCTTCATAAAGCAAGAGAGTCTTCAGTGGAAATGCTTCTCTGAAATGAAATTTAGGGGGTTGGTTTTAATACACTGCTGTTGGTATTAGGCATGTGTATCAAAGGGATATGGCAAATTTGCAGCTCTGGTGAGAAAAAAAACTAGTAAGCCCTTAAGTAATGTATCTGCAATTATGATCACTTCTAATTGTGCTTTTCCTCATCTTCTTTAATTGATGTTGTTTATTCCAAGTGATGGTTGTTGCTTCTGGATGTTGTAGATGCCCAGAGTTACATGTACTCATTAGTTTTCTAAAATGTCTCTAACATCTGGCTCTTCTAGAGGACTGCTTGAAGTGTTGATTGTGTTCCTACAGTGGAGAATGTCCTCCTCTTACACACTAGAAATAATAACACAGCTAAAAATCCAGTAAGCAAAACTTAATCAAAATATAATCTGGAAATTTAATTATGAGCTGTAGTAACAGAGGGAAAGAAAATAAATTCCTCAGTATTATTTTTAAAATAAAACTGAAGTAAAACGGGAAAAACTTTGTACTACTAACCTTCAAACTCCAGGATATTCCAAATAGCCATAGTAAATACACATTTCAATTGTACCTGATTGATAAATCCTAGAGGATCTTTCTTCTCTCTGTGTTTTTTACTTTCAACAAAGCTGATGAGACTTTCTCTTTCCTCACACTAATTTCTGCTCTTCTGGATAAAGGAGTCCATTTCATTGGATCTCTGATTAGGTGTTGAAGAAACTTCTCATTCCTTTTTTTTTGTGAAGTAATGACCATTCTACTTCTCTTTATCTCAGAGAAAAATGTATGATGGCTTCTATCACTTCAGGACTAAACCAGATGTCCTTCAGCACAGCATCTGGGGGCAAAAAAATCATATTGCTGAAGCTTAAATAGTGAACACTCCTAACATGAAATGATCAATGGCTGCCTTTACTAAGAATATCCCTGGACTGAGGGCAGACTGGTTTAGTTGGTACCTTTTTTGAGTGTTTTGTGTCTACAGACAGGATTGGGAGTAGTTATGTATAACTAGCGTTTCAGTTTTATTTCAGACATTTCGTTGATAAATGCCTTTGAAGAAGAAGTGTTATTATTACTTTAGTTGGGGAAGGAACACCCTGCTGAGCAGACTTGAAAACAACTCAGTGGAGTTGGGCTAATGCTGAAAACATTGAACATCTCCAAACTGATTTTTGTGATTGTAAGTCAAGCTAAAGAAGGAATTCAGGTTTAAAAAAAAATAAAATAATAATCACAATGAAACTGTGGTAGCTTCCACAAGAATCCTGCAGAGGTGTGAACATCTGTGGAAATATAGGAGGTCTTATTAGCAAGCTGAATTATTGATTAGATCATTTTCTGGTAGCAGAATGCACTTAAAGCTGACAGAACTGTATTTAACTCTAAGTACTACGAGTAGCAAGTCTACCTTTACCCACCTTACTCCTGTTACCCATTTCTAGATGAGACTCTTCCTTTCACACAGTATCATCTTAAAATTTTGACATCATAATGTTAGTGAGGTGACAGGTTGACAGCTTCAGGTTATATGATGCGAAAGAAGGTTATTTAAAAGCAGTTATGTCCTTTCTCTCCTAAAATGCTTGTGATGTTACACATATGCCAATAACCTGTAGTGCCCTAATAGTCCTGTAAAGAGTAATTAGGTGGTGATGTATTAAAGCATAATTGTTTAACCAGTTAGATCATTTTGAGTGTCAAAAGAGCTCTTCAAGCTGTGCAAGTCATTAGCACTGCTAGGTGATTATTTTGTGTGCTGCCTGTGTGCAGGATTATGGTAAATAAAAACGAAGTGGGATTTTTTTAATGATATATTTGGAGGATTAGATTTGCATGGTTTCTGTGAGGATTAAGTTTGAGTATGCTGGGATGCAGTTTGTATGTGAGGAAGAGATAAAGGGAGAGGGAACACGGTGAGAAGGAGGGAGTGTGGTTATCAGGTACAGAATAATGGCTGATCCAGGTTGGATTGGTACACTCAATTACTTTTGTAGAAGGGAATAAACCTAGTGAGTGAATATCTCAGTTCTAAGTCTCACATTTGAGACACCACTACAAAACAAAAATTCACAAGCTCTTCCACTTCTTTTCTTTTTTTTTGTTGTTCCAATCAAATTTTAGATGTCACAAATCTCAGGATGTCACAAAGTCCATAATATAAAAGTTTCTATCAGGTCAAGGCTGTATTTTCAGTAAGCACTGCAAGTTTTAAAGTGGGTTTGAGAGGTTCACTAACCAATTGGGAGATTCACTTACATCAAGCCTTTCCCATTATTTTGCTTTAAGGTGGGGGAAGAACCAGCAAGTCTTTCTCTATGATTCCTTGTGATCCAGAGCCAGTTCTAGTTGTACCTTTTCCCTTTTTAGAGTGAAGGTCACTAGCACTTCTCTTTCACTTGGGCTCAGGACCAAACTATACTACATCTAAATTCCTCTTGTCTTCTGTCTCTACCCCTTCTTGCCAGTCAGCCTCCTGGATTTATCTGAGTAATAAACCCAGAGTATTTGATTTCTTCAGTTATAACATTTTGCAAATCTCATGACTAAAATTGTCATAAGTACAAAGATGCAACATAATTATTTTTCTTATTAGTTTATAGGCATTAAGCGTGATACATAATGGAGTTTCAGGAATGTATCAGTCTTAAGAGAATTGGTTTCCACTACTTGCTTCCAAGAATTCATCATTTAGACTTACAGAAAACATCTGGAAATTTAATTCCTGCTTTTTAAGCCTTTGGATATCTTAGAAAATAGGGTTTGACATTTCTGTAACAATCAGCAAATGTACATTTTTTTTAATTAAACTTAAAGCTCACCTACTTTTTCAGCTGAACTACTTGAAAACAGATTTATTGCCTTCTCTCTGTCTCTTGTTGTAGCCTTTGACATGCTGTTTACACCCCCTGTGCCTGTTACCCAGTTCTCTAAATTGCAATGCTGTTCTGAGGAGAAACACCCTGAAGATTTAGATTGTTGTAGTGACTCTATGAATGGTGATCTACAATCACAAACTTGCCTTTTCCTCTTCACAGTGATAATTCCAGGGATGATTTTCACTTCACTTTAGACAATTTCATCTGGATGGCATTAAGTGAAGTATAAGGTTTTTAATATTTGCAGTACATACATATTCCTACAATTACATATTCAAATATTATTCTAAATTCCAAACTTGTGTGTCAACATAACCTCTTTGATTTAATCTGCACTGAAGTGAGACTGGATTTTGATATTAACTGGGCAAGTCATTAAACTTACTGTAGAATTTAAAGCCAGGCTGCTTTCTAGTGATCTGTTCAAGGCTTTGTATTTTTTAAGGGTTTCAAAGTGTGATATAATTTTTTTTTTAAAGTTACTGTAATAGTAGATGTCTAAAATCTTTAACTTTAAAAAGCATTTTACTGTCACTTTTAAAATATTCTTGATTCAGATTTGATTAAATATTAGGAAATGAATCTTGAAAGGGTCTGGCTTGAGGAGTAGATAAAAGATTGTCAGATTTGAGAAGAAAGACCTACTTTCTACTGATTTTTTTGAAGTCTTCAGCAGGTGAAGAAAAGGCATTTAAGTCTTGGAACCAACAAACTGAAATCTAATGTAAAGGATAATATATATTTGAGCTGATTTGTAGTATAATTTTTTTAGTGTTCTTAATGTATACATACGCCTCTTCCATTTTCTCTTTTTTTATTTTTTCCTTTTGAGATTAAACAGGCAAAACTTTCTTCCTCTGATAGTCTGTTAGGCTAATATACCAAGTACATTGCTGAATCATGTTCCATTCTCCTTGCACCAGAAATGCCACATACAGCTAGTCTCATCCTGTGATTTTAAATGTGTTTGCATCTACAGGAATCCAAAGGTTGACATTCAGTTCAGAAAACAAAGGTCAACTTTGCTGCAGAAAACTGTGTAATAAATGCTGTACAATATATAGGATTGATAGTGAAATTTTAATCGGATTTAGAGTCGAAATGTTTTGCTTCCATTTTTTGCAGGAAAAATACAGGTGTGGTACTTCTGGACATTTTCTATGATGGAGCTTTCTATACTTTGCTGGGATTTCCCCAGCTGCTTCTCCCTGCTTGGGTAGCTGCCACCTTGTTAGGCTTTGCATGTTAATTTTTACTATAAAATGAAATTTCCTAATCCTGCCAGCCATGCTAAAAATATATATATATAAAAATTGTGGCTATTTGTCTTAATGATGTAAAAACAAGCAATTATTTCTTCTTGCATGACAAGTAGGTGGGTAAGAAGTGGCAGGGACATAGATTGTCTAATCTATCTTTCATTTCCCTCATTCTGGCTTTTATATCCTGTGAATTCAAATATAGTTAATTAGGCTTTATTCCCAGTGGTGCCGTGATGTCAGCAAGGAAAACCCTAAGCACGTAAGAAAACTCAGTTCTCTGCCTCCTGTGTGCTTCCTTCATTAGATATACCCAGTACTTTAGGGTAGATGGGGAGTGCTTAGCTGTGGTCTGGAAATAGAATTCATGCAGTTAACTGCAATTAAAAATTTAAGAGGTCTTTTCCTCCAGAATTGCGTTTCCTCCTTCTCAGATCCTGCTGTTTGTGGTCTAATTGCACCATTTATTGGCTGAAATCACAGGAATTTCAAGTAGTCTTGTCAAGGGAACTACAGCTCACATGTTTCCAGCACATATATGTGTGGCATAGATGCTAGAGCTCAAATCTGTGCTCCAGACTTTGGAACAGTGCTATTTATCCCCTAACCTCACTATTATAGATAATCACAATCATTTTGGAGACATTTTCTGTAAAAACTGATACAGACAATCAGAACTTGACAAAATTGTCATTGGAATCCTAAACCTTCATCTTTTCAAGGCTGGCTGCCCAGTGTCATCTTTTATCAGCTGTACTACAATAGCTCATTCTTGAAGAGTGAGGGAAGAGGGGAAAATAACTGGGGAGTAATACTAAGTTCAAATAGTTTGAAATGACTCTTTGGCTTTATGGCAAAACATTTATTCACAGGCAACAGCATAGCCCCTGCTCCACATCACTGGAAATTTTTCTGTGTGACAAGAGGTAGGACCAGGTTGAGCAGAAAGCAGGAGGAGGATAGGAAAGGTGGGTGACATTTATCCCACCCTGCTCCTCTGCCTGATGGGAAGTGTACAGAGGATGGAATTTGGCAGGGGGTCTTTGGAGCTCTGGATGTGCCAAGTAAAGAGCTATAAGCACTTGGGCACTAATGGAGAGGAGTGGGTGCCCATACTGCTGTATATGTGTGTGTGTGTATATATATATATATCTATATGCTCTATACACAAAGTTAGTACAAGTGCTGCATTTATCTTTGCAAGTGGAGACTCACCTATGCCTGCCACATATGCTGTGGTTACAAATCAATGCTTAGTAATGCATTAATCAGATTCTATATTTACTTTTTTTTTTCTTCTAAGGATCACTAGCCCTTTAATGCAGATCAAACTGTCCATTTTCTATCGCTCATCAAAGTGACTCAAGGGAGGTACCTTTGACCAGCAATGGAAAGACAAGTTTTCACATACAATGAATTTTCATGGCAAAATAAATGTGTGTTATTAACCACATTTGTGGTTTGCAACTGATATGGTCTGACCTCATTGTGTGCTTGTTACGTGAGTGGTATTTTTAATGCCTTTTCCTTTTATTTTTCCCCCTTATAGGCAGTAAAAGAGTGGGTTTAAAAAAAAATAAAGCCGTTTTGTTTTTAGAACACTACAACAATATATAGAAGAGATAGCAGTGCCACATTTCTAATAGCTGGGTTGAATCATGTTTTTTCCTCTCCTGGCATGCGTAATTGCTGGAGGTTTTCAGGCGTCCTTCACCCGCACTTATTTAGATTAGTGACTGATGCATTTCCATGGAAACCTGCAGCAGGGGAAAAAAAAATTCCTTGGTACAGTGTGGAACTGAAAGGATGTGGGCTTGGAGTCTCAGCCTCTAACTTGTGTAAAATAAGATTTCTTCTTTGTGGTCATCTTGATTGGGGATTTTTGTTGTTCCTGTGCTCCACAAAGTAAGAATTGTTTCCAGCAGCATTTTGTATAAAAAAAATTGACACCACTCCTTCAAATCCTCTATTTCTTGAGAACCTTCAGTTTCTTTTGTGTAGCTAAAACAGTCCAGTTTGCAATTAAATGTCTGGGATGTTTTTCTTCGTGAGGATGCAGAAGCACACAAAACTCAAGTAAGCTGGTTAGAAACTATGGCTGAAAAGTCAAGATCCAAGAAGAGAGTTCGTTTTGGAGGTATTGTGTGTAGATTGAATGAAGAATGGCTGGTTTTGAAGGGCTGGTGGGGAAAAGGGAACAGTTTTCTATAAAGAGAGTAGTGACCTCAGACAGTAAAATACTTAGAAAATATGGGTATTTTTAGAACCTTTGCACAGTACTATATTGCTTTTCTCAATAACTGGTACATTCTTAATATACACTGTGTAACATAGAATATCTTTTTAATAATAGTATTTTTAGTGCTTTCTTAGGAAAACTTTATTGTTGGCATTTTCCTGAATTTATTCTAATTTCCAGGAGTGTTTAAGGTTGCAACGGATCTTAGATTTTTCTCATATTCTCTTTTAAAGTAGTTGCTCTTTTCTGTCCTCGCAATGCTGAAAGGACAAGTACCTTGTAGACTTTTTAAAAAGTAGAAATATTTTCGTGTTTTTTCCTCTCAACCTGCAGTCATCTGAACTGTTTTGAATACTGGTGTAGGTTCTCTAGGTGTAGGCTTCTAAACCAATGATCAAATTACTAGTTTAGGTGTAGTTCCACTCTGAAACTTGTGTCACTTAACAGCCATTAATAAGAGCTGTCTCTAACCATATCTATATATAATTTTTAATATTTATGTATTATATGCTGCATGTTGTTTGTATTATTATAACATCTACCTATAGCTGTATCTATGCATTCTGATAAAGCATCACAAGTTCAGCTGATAAAGTTTTATACTCCAGTTTCCTGAAGTGTGGTGAGGTGTTCCCAAGTGATTTTGCTGTTGTGATCACTTTGTACTTCAGCCACACTCAGCAGCCTGGTAAGGAAGGAGTTCCTTCCATGGGGCAGGGATCCATCATCTCCATCATCTCCTATCCTTATCTTCCTCTCCCTGGTCCTGTGTAAACTCTGGTACAACATTGCTTAGCAACGTTCTGCTCTGCTAATCTGTGCTATTTGTTCTCTCTGACTGAAGTGATGATATTAAATTATAAGTTATTCTGAGGCCCTTACAGCAGAAGCTGCAGAGTATTCCTCTGTGTGTCTCCTGGGGTTTGGTCGTGGTGTATTTTACTTATAGTGAAGTTCAGGCTGCAAAACCCACATGCACAATCCAAGCAGAAGAAGAAAAACATACCGATTAAAGAGTTAAATTTTTGGCCCTTGCTTCACTTGTATTTAGTGTTGTCTTGTTCTAAGGAATGATCTTCATTTTATGGGGTGATGAACTTGGGCAAGATTTGGGAAGAAGGATAAGAGGAGATGCAACCTATATATGCAGGACAGAGTGAGAAAGTTATTTTTTGAGATGTTTTCACTGATGTCTGAAATACTCCATGAGAACTGAGCCCTCCAGCTCATTGACTTCAGTGCCCCTTAGTAGAGGAAAGGGGAACTTGAGTGTTCTGCATGGTTCTCCAGGTGGATGATGTAGTGGGAAGTATTAAAAATATCCTCCTGGCTTCCCTGTTGGCCTCTCAGGGCAGTCAGAAGCCTGTTTGATGGCAGGAAGAGGAGAACTACATGGAGTTTGACTTGATAGCTAACTGTGAACCTGGCCAAAAGATGTTTGAAACCACTGTGTATATCTGGGAGCGTTCAGGTGAAAAAGACTGGGGGGATCCTTGAACGTCCTATGTATCTCCTGTGCACAGCAGATGATGGCTCCTTATGTATTCAAAACTTTCTCTATTATTGAAGTGAGAGAATTTGACAGATCATTGACCCTGAATATAGCTGGCAAAGATTTAGACTTGAATGAGGCTTCCATACGGGAGGAAATTGAGGGGAAACGTTTGTATCGCCATTGATGATGAAAGTCCATAATAATTTTGGTTGAAACTTGCTGTGCATGAAAATTAATGATTTTTGAAATTGAATAGAAGAATGACTTTTCAGGGCCTGTTTTCCCTAACCCAGCCCAAAATAGTTCTCCATCTGTTCTTTCTACCTTAGGGTGCAGAATGACCTTCTTCAAAGCTTTTGTTTATCTTTGTGTGATTGTAAACACTTCTCAGGTAGACCACAGCTCCTGCCACACAAACAAATGCAGAGATCCTTCACAAACTTCTAGTGGACTTCCCTTAAATTTAAAGTGAAGTCCTGAAAATTATCTGCTACTCCCTAATAATATTGAAATTATATTTGGATTAGATTGCAAGTCAAGTTCTGTTGGCAGGTTTAAAATGAGTGATGACTACTGAAATACTGGAAGTTAGGATTTCCATAAAATTAAGCCTGGGCAGAAGCATTGCAAGTTGGAACTGCAAAATTAGTGTCTGCCAAGTGTCAAAAATAAAATCCCACTCTTAAGCAAACTGTCAAGCCAAGTTTCACCTTACTCCTGCCCTTTGTTACAGACCATCATTTTGGATTATGCTGCTGTTATCAGTGAGAATACTGCGGGCATTCACTGGAATATTTGCAGGAAAGATGGAAAATATGAAATAAGATGTTATGAGTACAAACAGTGTACTCATTTGTACAATCAGTTCCAAAGAACTGGAACATCACACCACCTGAGCCTTGGAGTTGAACAAACCACCCTGACCTTCAGGATAAGTAGTATTTGCAACAGATGATACTCCAGCAGTCAGCAAATCAAGATTTCTTTGTTCCACCTAAGTTGGGAAAACAAGGTGCCTTTATTAGGTGATCAGGAATGATTTGGGATCCACAATGAGAACTGCTTTTTTTATAAAACATCCTCTCCATTTTGCCAGTCTGCAATAAAGGGTTAAGCAAAGTGCATTGAAGTTCCTTTATTTTGGAGCTGGCTTTGTAAAAGTTGCATATTTCAACAACGATCAAACCATGTGTAAATGGACCAACTCCATACTTGTTGTTGGAATCTCTGAGGTCTGTTATCAGTTCAGGTCAACATCTAACTCTTTACAAGTCTTCAAAGCCTAATAAATCTTGGACCAAAGAAGGAAAAATATCCTTCCTCCCCCAGCTAGTTTCCTTTGATGACATCACCCAGACCTCTGTCTGTGTCTCTTCCAGACACCGAGTAATTTAATTCTCCATTTCAACTGAGACCATGGACACAGAGCTGCCTTGCAGCATCTGCTGTAGGCTGATTAACTGTTCTGCTGCAGATGGGCTGTAAATGAGGAGCAGAAGCCTGTAGAAGCCCAAAACCAGACCTGAGGAAAGATCAAGTGACCACTACGGTGTTTTGAACATATTCTGCAAATGAAGAAAGAGCCATGCAAGAGTAAACTATTTGCTGTGCCTGCTCCCCACACAGATGAGCAACAGTTTGCCTGAGGAAAACTAGGCAGAGCTAGTTTTGAAATAAAATCTACCTCAGAGATTTGCCTTGGTTTTAATGTATGTGGAACTTTGCTTCTTCACAAGGCACGAATACAAGCAGGTGAATTTATGTTTCCAGTTAGATTTGAACTTCAACAAGAGAACTGTAGACATAGCTGGTGAAGTTGTTAAAAGAACACTCATTTCCTCCTAATTCACCTCCATAACCCTTATTCAGTGTTAGAGAATAAGAATAAGAAGCAAACATTTTGACAGTGGTTTGCTGGTTTGGGTTTTTTTTGGTCAGGTGTAAGTGAGCTTTTTGGTAAATTGAAGGAAAGCTAATGACATGGGAAAGCAATAGTCTTTGTTTTCACCACATTGACTGAACACTGAGATTAAAAAAAAACAAAACTACAACCTTGAAGAAAAGTGAATTATCAATTCACTATGAATAATTTCATTAGTTTACAGTTTATAATGCCTTCATCATGTATTTCTTTTTCCTTGCTCCTCGTAGTCTGTCCCTTCTAATGAAGCAACAATGTTATTACTTCAGATTTGCAAGGATATGGAAAATAGAATTCTAGTTTCTTCTGAATTCTTGGGTCATACACACCTGCAGATTTCAATTTTATGAGTTTTAGTTTATTTAATAGATGGGTAAAACAGATGCTAACAAGTTTTTGGATAAGAACGTCCACTTTAAGTTAGTGTTTTTAGACATGGTCTTGCTAACCAAACTGCTCCTGCTTTTTGTGTGTTGCTTCCTCTGCAATAGAGATATTTTGGCATCATTTAGTATGACAAATATCTTGAATGTGCATGTGTCTAGGACAGGTGACCCTAAACTGCCCAACGAGGGCTTTCATTCCACATACATCATATTTGGTATCAAACTGAGGGACCACGAGGGTCAATCCCTGTTCTTCAATGGCTGGTGTCCGAGGAGGACTCTGTCCTGTCTTTGATCCCAATCTGTGTGTTCCTGAATCCAGTTCCAGAATCCAACTCTTGAGTCCAGGTCCTCTCTTCTGAGTCCAGCCTGGGAGTGCCTGCTCCACAGCATCAGTGCTGATGGTGATGTAACTGCCATCAGGGGGGCTGGGGTTGATACGGGGTTTGTAGGTATTTATATTTATTTCATTTTATTGTTATTATTTTCATGAAAGCTGTTGAAGTGCTCTTTTCCAATCTGTAAGCCTCTCTCCTTTATTTCCTTTCTCTTCCCCCTTGGGGAGAGGGGTTAATAGAGAGCATCTGGCATTTATCTAGTGGCTGCCCTGACCCTTGACACTGTCATAAGGAATTTTAGACTGCTTTCCTCAGCTTTGAATAACTTCTGGTCTAACTCTTCAGAGCAGTACTTGTGAAAGTATTTTTTCCCCAGGAAGGAGAAGGTGCACAGTGGCAACCTTAGCTTCTGCCTGCTGTTCTTTTGCTTTCCATCAGACACATGCAGAGTGCTGAACCTCTTTTAACCATGAACATCTCTATTGCATTAGTGAAACATCTCTCAGAGATGTCAGTGTGGAAGAGGGAGGAATGAAAAGCTTCATGTTTTGGGATGGTGATAAGTGGTTGAATTTTCTGTGCCTAGATGAAGAACAAAGGGAAGGACTCTGGCTCTGGCTTCTGAATTTTATTTTGGTTTTCATTATGTTTGGGTTGAAAAAGCATTTCTTAGTGTGAAGACTTTTCTTCTTGCTGGAAATTGGCTTTAGAACAGACTGAAACCATTTCTTAAATCCCACTAGCATAGCAAGTGCAGCAACTCTGTAGGAGCAGCAGTATAACCTGACTTTACCTTGAAAAATCAGCGATATTTGGAGGGTATCTGCTGCCTTGTGTCGTCTCTCCAGCATCACAGATAAATTAGGCTGTTACACTTTGATTTCCTTTGTTCATCCTATGGATGTGTGGATCACTCCAAGCCCTTTCTGGTGAGGAGTCTGACAACAGAACCCTCTGGCAGAGCAACCCCGAGCAGTTTCCTTGGAAACGCCGCCGCTGAAATGCCCTGCGAGGAAGCAGGAAGAATAAAAAGAATGAAGACAGTTGCTTTGGGATTTTTTTTCCCCCTCCTAGTTCTTTACTCTTCCAAACAATCTCAAATATGTAAGCAATCTAGTACAAATAATAGTGTCAGGGTGGTAATCGGGTCGTCTGTTCTAACGTGCCTACAAAGGTTGTGTGCTAATCCATGATGCAATAGAGCAAGGATGGCCTTAGCTGTCTTTGGGGATTAGAGTCTGAATTTTATACATTGCTTTTCATGTCAGTGTTTTTTTCTGATAATGTCTGCAGGGGTTGTTGAAGTCATGTGGTCAGTTATGAGACTAACACAGCAAAGCTACAGGGAAGCCATATACACATTTCTCAGGGGAGGAGGTTCATCACCCCTCCCAAGGTGGAAGAAGAAAAGGAACAAATATTTTTTCACCTTCATCTTCTTGAAGTTCATCTTCGAACCCTATAAATTACATTCTGGAATGACAGGATCTGAGTCTGTGGCTTCCTGAAATGTCTGTGACAATAAATGATTCTAATAAAGAAGCAACCAGGGCTTTATTATTTGTATTACCACTAATGCACAAAATACAGTCAAGTAGCTCCAAATACAAATGGGCTTCTCAAGAAATCTAGAACTTCCAACTGATAGGCCAGTGTTCCTTTTTTTCTGTCAATGGAAAGGAAATTATACCATATTTGCAAACACTGGTGCTTTGTTCTACCTCTTAGAATAAGTTTTGAACTGATCCAAGCTGATGCAATGACTTTTCATCTGTGGTGACAGATGTTCTTCTCAGTAATATTGTAGTAATACACTGCTAAATAGTGGTTTTCTTTCTGTTGTCCATATCTTCTTGCTAGTCTTTCTAATCTATCAGCAACCAAGTTTATAAGGAAACTCCCAGATGATCCCAAAGGTGAAGACTTCATAAATGATGACAGGGCTACTACAGGTCCTAATTTACTCCAATTTCTGTGATTTAGAGGTGCTGATCTTCAAAAAACCTGAGGACATAAGAATGGGAAAATTCCAGTGAAAACTGGAACAAATCCTTTGGTGCTATTATACCTATAATAGTGCTGTTCTGCTGTGTATGGCTTCAATTCAGAAAAGCATTTGTTAAACAGTTGCCTGGAGGTTCTTTGTAGTTTTTAGTCATATTAGAGAACAGAATCTTTTTTTCTCCTTTTTCTCCTTTTTCTCCTTTTTCTCTTTTTTTTTTTCCTCCTTTCCTCTTTTTATCCAGTTAATCATGATGGCAGATTCCTGATCCTTCCCTCCCTTTTGAATCTCTGTATTTATGCTGTGTAATAAGACAGACTGGAATCTGAGTCAGAGGTTAGGGAAAGAGGGTAATTAAAGAACTCACACAGCAGCCTGGGAAACATAGCACTTAGCCTTGAGTTTGGGGATTTGTAAGGCTAATGTTTTCCCAAATAATCCTTGTGAATATGATTGCACACAAAGAAGCAGGGGAAAGTAATGGGCTGGGAGAGACAGGGAGCAGATACAAGCTGCAGCTGAGGAATGCTGGCTTTGCAATACTAAGTAGCTGAACAAAGCTTCTCTGTCTTACTGTGCCTTTCTGTTCCTCCCACCCACTTTGTATTCGTTAAAAGCACTGAAATATCATGCCACAGAAAACAGTTTCTGCAGAAGAAACATCTGGTTCCTTAAGGCCCAAGCAGTGGCTTTAAGATTTCCAAGATATTCTTCATCATCCTTAGCCCTTTTCATTATTTGTAGGTGACTTTTGAAAGCAGGTAAACTCCAAGTGGAATCCAGGTTGATGTTTTTCTGTGTTTCTTCTGATTATTGATATTTATCTAATTTTTAGGATAGCATGAGAAAGAATGTTGCTCGATGGGGAGTAAACTGCAGTTCCTGCAAGTCAGGAATATATAAGAGAGATTTTCTCCCTCTTTGGCCACCCTCTCAGAAGGAGGCTGGCTGGTCTACACAAAACTGATATCAATTAAATATTTCTGTTTTTTCTTAGTACTGCTTTTCTCTTGTACCTTGCACTGCTCTGAGGAAATAACTTGCTTAGTCTTTTAGTCAGCTGCAACCTTCAAGTCTATTTTCAGCCACAATTCCTCTGTATTATGTATATATTTGTACGTATGCCTTCAGCTGGGGGAACGATCCAGTTAGATGTCAGCTGTCCTGACTAAAGCAAGGAAACATGCATTTTGTCAATCCTTTTTCCCACAGTGTCTCCCAGTTCTTTCTTCTGCAATGTGCTCCTTGGCCACGTTTAAAGCCTGTCATCCTGCACTGGTGTATTTTTTTTCTCTCTACAGACTAGCACTTGGTTTTCTGACAGCCCTACCTCTCACCATAATTTTTAACATCCTTAGAAGCTGTGACACAGAGATGGTGTACCTTGAGGGCTGTGTCTAGCTTGGAGAACTAATAAAATCTGTTTGGATGGAGACAGGCTGTCCTTCAGTGAAAAATTCCTCAGCCACACAGATGAGAATTTCATGGTCACAAGCTAAACCAGGAACTTTTCAATTTTTTGATGTCTGTTAGCCTAACTTAATGGGATTGGATTTGAGGACCAAGCTGTATCTAGGCAAGACTTTTTCCTGTCTCAAAAACTATGGTTTCTGCATAAGTATCTTCCCCTGAATGAAGAAGCTGTATGAAAAGGGACTGCACTGAAGGTATTCATCTGAGGGAAAATGAATACACTAAAATACTGTTGTGGTAAAGGCTGAATAAGACCCAGAAAATAGATATGTTTGAACAATTAGTGGAATACATAAAGCTGCCAAAGAAGGTCCCTTACTCTCTATTTTTTGTTAAAGTTTTACTTTCTTTGAATGCCTCTCTGGAAGCAAGCTTCTGTGTGTTTTCCCATCATTCTGAAGAAGAATGTGGCAATGAATTATCTACCTCCTCTACAATCCTTTTGTCCTTCCCTAGGAGTGTAATGTTTATATATTTATATACACACACATATAGTGATAGTCTTTGAGTGAAAGCCTTTTAGGTTATGCTCTTTGCTGTGCAAACTGAAGCAAGCAAATACTGGAGCAGCTTCTCCATCTTTCCACATTCTTGATTTATTGGTGTTCCTGTAGGTACCCACTGAAAGCAATAAATGAGAAAGCATCTTTCCAATCCTAGAGGAAGAGAAATGTTTAGCTCTGTCTGCCATTATATAGATAGGATCCTAAACTAAGTACTTTAACTGTTGTATCCATACTAAACCCATATAAATGTTGGTAAACTGTAGAAATACTTGTGGGCATCCCATCCATAGCCCTAGAGGTTGACTTAATGCTGTAGGCATCAGATGTGGGAACTGCTTCAGTGGGATGGATATTTTTTTTTCCTTAAGAAAAGGCGTAAATGTAAAAATTTAATGTATTTGAGGTTTTAAATGCCTTTTGTAGTAAATATGTTGTATCTTGTGCCTTTGTTCTTCGTGTTTCCCAGGTATGGGGTTTCTTTGGGTTTTGCATTATCTCATATGCTGCAGGTTTATTTGATTGTTGCTTTTGCTGTATAATGGTAGTACAAGTTTCATACTACTGTTTCCTGTGAGATTTGATGGATGGTGATGAATGTGGGCAGCTACTTTCCCCTCTACTCCATTCTCCATATGCCTAATAAAATTATAGAAATTTTTGTATGTGTTTAAACCAAAAAAATATTCTTTTGCATTCTTATGGCTATTTTTCCAACCTTTCCAAAACATATTGCTGTTTTTTCTTCTCTCTTTCTTCTTGTATTTTGCCTCAGTCCAAGCTATAAAAGAACCAAAGATTGGACTTGAAAGGCTTTGCAACTGAGAATGTGGGTGGAACTTTAAAACTTCTGAATGGTATGATACGTGGTGTACAAGAAGTTCTCCTTATTCATTTGATGTGTGTGATATGATAAAAGAATGTTTCCACTCCGGAGTCGAAACTTTCCTCAAAACTCCTTGAAACTGCTTTAATTTGGTATAAGGGAACACAAGGAAACATTATTTGACTGAGAGGGTGATTGAACACTGGAGTAGGTTGCCCAGAAGGGTTGTGGAGTCTCTCTGCTTGGAGATACTCAAAAGCTGCTTGGACACAATCATGAGTAGCTGGGTGTAGGTGGCCCTGTTTGAGCAGGGAGGTTGGACCACAATGACCTCCTGAGGTCCCTTCTGACCTCAACACTTCTGTGATTCTTTGAAGTTTTCTTTTATTGATGTATAGCAGAAAATCTGCCTTGGAATCATAAATTGCAATTCTTCATTAAGCAATACAGGAGTATTATTAAAAGGTCTCTTTTCTTTCTGCAGAAACACGAACAGATAGAACAAAGAAACTGTTCAGACACTACACAGTTGGGTCCTATGACAGCTTTGATGCTTCAAGGTAAGAATTTTTCTTTTTGGTCACAACCTGTTTACAAAACATTTCTGGGTTTTAGTTAATTGTTACTTTTGGTTTAGACTTTGGAGGAGAGGAGGAAGCAGGTTACTGAACAGAGCTTCTCAAGATATCATTCTACATCTAAATTGTTTTATATCACGTCTTCTTTTCATATGGGATGGGTCTATAAAAACAGAGAGTAATGAAGCCATGAGTATCACTGCTTTGTTTTCATGAGTGGGGAAAGATGAACATTTCACAGCAGCTGTATGTTCCAGCTGCTTCTGCAGTCAAGGATCCCTTAAATCGGATACTTCACAAGATCAAACGTTCTGTATCTGTTCACAGAATCATCATTGCTCACAAGAAAAGCAAAACAAAAACTTGTGTTTTTTTGTTCTGAATGGTATCTGTATATCCTATGTAGAAATTAGGCTGTTTAGCCTGAGGAATTTAGAAATTAGATTATTTATTTGCACTATCTGCTGAGTATTCATAATTTTTAAGCAGGTTCTACTCCCACATGCATATACACTGGACATAGAGCCAGCTTCTGGTAGAAGGTTGGTGTTTAAAACCTCAGTTAGCTGTTGGTGTCTTCTTGAGAAAATTGTGGTGACATACTGGAATCATTACTCATTTCTGCTGACTGCCTAATTACAGCTTGAGGTCTTGTTTTCTTTCAAGAAAAACACCTTTTTTTTTCCTAGGAGTATTCTGAAATGTGTAAAGCAATGATGGCAGAGTTTTATGTGACACATTTTTAAAAAAAAAGTAGTAACTGTTTGTTTTATTATGTGATCTTAATCTTTCTTCTGAAGGTCATGCCTAGTTTCTATGCAATTATAGAATTTGAGGAGGGATGATGGGGTTCAAGTTGGCTGAAGGAGTTTGGATACCCAAGATGTCCTTCTGTGTTCCTGATGGTTGGTGTGTGGAGCTTTGAAAGGCAGAGCTCTGCTGGGAGTCTGCTGAATGCAGCCTATAAATATTTGGAAAATGCATAAGTTCTCAGTCCCTGGAGTTGTGATTTGGAAAAATGATGAAGTTGTCAAGAGAAGCTGTTGGCCTGGACTGTGAAACACAAACCTGTTCTGTAGAGCAAGCTCACTGGTGACTGGTTCCATTTCCAGTGAGCAGAGTTGGCTTTTTGCAGGATTCTTTGAGTGATTGTTGTTCTACAAAGCTGATAGCCTCGTCTCTATATCCCAGGGTTAATGGGTGAAGTTGTTTCTGTAAAACTAAAAGTTGTGGCCCCAACATATTGCCCTGGAGATGCCAAAAACTCCTACTTGGAAACCTACTGCTGCTTTCTAGTCAGGGTGCTATTGATCCTAAAGCATTTGAATTTTTTTTTTGTTATCCTTTTCCCCAGAAAATTCAAGTCTGTTTTTGGGACAGAACAATGACACTGCTGTTCTGAAATAGGCAATATTCTGTTTTTTAGAGAGGTTAATTTGAAAGCAGGAGGCCAGAAGCCATATTCAGACCAAGGGCTTGAACCTTATCTTTGTGGTACTCAAGTATGTCTCTTAACCAGTGAGCTGTTGGGGATGAATGGATTATACTCTGCTTTTGGGAAGTTATGGAAAGCAGGTGAGAAGTTTGGTGGTTTGGGGAGAAAAGAGGGGAGGAGGATGGTTTATTTTTGGATTTTGTTTTTATCCTCCTAAGGTATTTGGCTTGTGCAGTGAAAGAACAAAGCTCTCAAAAATTTTACGTTACCTGATTCAGGGCTACAGCTGAGCAGGAGACTTTATCAGATAAATTGGTAGTTTTTGTACAGCCTTATTGTTGAGAAATTAGGTATGAAATATGTCTGCAGTTGTTGTTGATTCTAGCACTGATGCCTATTAATTGTCTGAGCAGTAAAAGGGAAAGCAACAGGGTTCTCCTGACAGCTTCCAAGAAGAGTTTTGAAGAAAACTGAAGGCTAGTTTCCCTAGAGAATCTGAAACCCAGTGGACCCATTTTGAGGAGCAGTGGTGGAAACTGATAGGGAAAGGCAGGAGAAAGTGAATTAATGGCAAATTCCTAGGAAGAGAGTGGAAAGGTAGGTTTGCTTAACACACTTTTAGGCAGAGAAAAGTACAGTCATTTTAGAATTTTTGTAAAATAGCACTAGGAATAGTAAAATAAATAAATAAATAACTTGTTTTGCTGTCCAAGTTTCCAAACCTAGATAGTTGTTGGAAAAGAAAAACCTTGTTTCTCTGAGGTGTATGTAATAACTTACTGTAATGAAGTATTTAGAGAGTACATGCACTGTGATGAAAGGTGAACTTCGTTCATCCTTTACAAACAGGACACGTAGTGAAATGCTGTTCTGATGCTTTTTTCCCCTCAAGAAAACAGAGTTTGAGAACTTGCTGTCCCAAAACTGCAGTAGCACATAAAGTCATGTTTCAGATACTTCACTGAGGCTGCAAATCAGCTTTTTGTACTTGTAAATGGTAATTTTACTGCTGCTTACGTATTACTGCTCAAGAGAAGAATTTGCATTTGAAACTCTGACTGGAGATTAGTATGTTTTGTTAATATGTACAGATTTAATTCTTAGCATGGGCTTCTTCAGGGAGGGGAATTGTTAAGAAGCAAACAAGTTGTCAAACTAACAATAATTCTTGATATTTTCAAATTTTACTGCTTTACTTACTTTCTCTGTTATCGTTTCCTATCAAAGTATAGGGAGAATATAGTAAAACATATATAATTGCAGCTAAGTTTAATACGTGCTTTCAGAAGATGATTTGGCCTATGTAGTAAGAGCTTTGAAACCAAAGTATTACCAAAGTTGATCCAGTTCCTTGCTGGAGATGATGTGGGGGAGTGAGGGGAAGTCTCTGCTCCCTTCTCTTGTTTCCTTCCCAAAGGGCAAAAATTGCTGAATAGAAACACTCTGTTCAGATATCTGTGTTAATGGGCTTATTCACATGCAGGAAAATGTATGGTACATGGCATTTCTCATCTTTAGGAAAATGTGCAGCTTGAGTAATGGAGGTTCATTAAAACCTATTTCAGCTTTGCATGAGAGGTCAGTTATCCATACATTAATCCTTCAGCAAAATGGGTAGTTTACTTACTAATAGGTAGAAAGGCAATGAAACTTGCTTACCAGTATAGTTAGTAATTAAATAACATACAAATATAATTTTTGAAACTACTGGGTCTAATGTATTATCTGCTTTAAATGCTGATGGGATATATCTCTGGAGTTTTGTGTCTTCCCTGCATTTGGGGTCAGCAGTGGCCAAGACAACCATGGGACATTGTTTGTGAGAGCTGGGGTGGCTTCCCTTTGAATATGTTAGGATAAAAGTTTGTTTGGGTTGGTCTTGTCTAAGCTGCATGGGCAGTATTGTGACCAGCAAAGCCAAAGCTTCCAAACTGTTATAAATATTCTTCAGAAGTCTAGCTGAAGTTCAGGACTGCCTTTAAGTCAAAGGAAATTATATGTAGGCCTTAAATCAGTTTTTTCATTGAGGCTGAGTTCTTTAACAAATTATTCTAGAAATAGAATGGATGGTGGAATTTAAAAAAAAATTATTAAAAAATAAGATAAACCTTTAGAAATTATAAATTTTTATAATTCCCTCACTAGAGTGAGGGAATTGGTTAATTCTCAAGATAGGACTGTGAATCGTTCAGTCAGGAAAATCAGAGAGAAGACAAAATCCAGTTATCAAATTAAATTAGGTGAAAATAATCTGTTGTTCAACTTCAAATCTAAAATGTTAGCACATTTAAAGGTGTGGTGTGACTGCTGATAAAGCAGTAGCATAGATTTCATTCTCTGGAGACCATATAATAGGAGCAATTTTGGTACTATGTAAAGCTTATAAACTTGGTGGAAAACATGATCCAGTTGCCTTCATGAATTCAGAAACTTTAGAACACAACAGTGGAAACTTTTCTTACTGCAATAACCTCATCTCCTTCCCACCCCTAACAGATGAGTGAAATAGCAAAAGCCAACAGCATAACTGGATGCCTCCTTCAGTGCAGTTAGGTGGTGTGTGATATAAATGTCAGGTTTCCTGCCTGTTGTGATCTTCTCTTCCTTCACAGTACAATCGACTTTCACATCTTTATTTTATTCCCTAACCACTTTAACTGGTACTAATCACTGCATGGGAGAATTTTTCTTGGTGCCTTCTCTTGACGTCCTCTGGCTAGAGCAAAATTAAGAGGCTCACAGGAGAGGATGTAATGATAAATAACCTTTTTCAAAGGCTTCTTGCCACAAAGTTAATGATGGGGCCAAATTAATTTGCCTTCTGGATTTAGTTCTGTTTTACTGGATGAAGAAAAAGAGGAAAATTGGATTGTATAGTCTGGGAGGTATGTGTAAGAAAGCTTAATTAAAAACCTAATTCATTAACCCTAATGTCCCTGCTTGGAGTCAAGTAGCAGCATCTATGTCTCATGAGCGTAGAAGCTGACAGATGCAACTCCTCAAAAGCCAATTTACATACAAACACCTTTAAAAAAAAAAAAAAAACAAAAAACTAAGAAGAGAGATTCTTCTCAGCTGTAGTTCTCCCCAATTTTCTGTTGATGTTGTCATCCACCTGGTCAGAGAGAGCAGTATAAGATTTAATCCTGGACAGCTTGGAGAGATTCTTGGGCACAGCTGACGCTGCCTACCCCTGTGTGCTGGGCAGTGCTTTTTGGGTTTTAACCCACAGAATACCTCAGTCTTTCTCCCAAAGTTGTGCTGTAAATGGTGCTGTCTTTTTTAGTGGAAGCTCTCAATCTGATGCAGAAGTGATTTCATCTGGTTTGATACCTGCTTTCATGTGGGTATTCAACATAAAAAGAGTCTTCCTTCAGGAAAAGTGTGATTCTTCATCTATTTAAATATGCATTTTAAAGGGATGGAAACCTTTTGTAGAATTCTGGTCATCACAGAATGGTCATTTTCCTGATTATGGCTCATCAGTGGTTCCTCTTCCATGTTGTGATGATTCCAAGTATGTACTTGAGAGCTGCTTGCTTGTGGGCAGCCATCAGCAGCAATCTGTTCAATCCTGCCAAATGGTTCTTCACAACATTTGAAGGAACGTGTAAGAGCTGTTAATTTTCATATCCTGCTTGCCATATTGTCACATTGGTTCTCCCTAAGTGTGCAGAACAGTGAGGAAGACACCAAGAGAGGTATTGTTACATAGAATGTAGATTTTTCTGCATTGACATAACTGAATTTTTTGGGTTTCTATTGGATGACACCAGTTCCACTGTTTTCAGTGAAGTTTGTACCCATCAGTTAATCCCTTGCAGGAAGTGGAGTAAGGATATTAAAATGGGTTCTGTTCATTCTTAACAGTAAAATCACAATTTCTGTTACTTTATTCTGGGATAGATACACTGATAATAATCTCAAAGTGATTTTACAGTTCTTAACTGCAGGCATAGATTTTTCCACATCATTCTTCATTTCCTCTGGTGGAAAGAAGTAAAACCTATAGTCTTTAAAATTTTTTAGATACATACATAGCTCAGTTTTTATCTGGGAGATGGCTACAAAATATCTGAGTATGCTCCTAGCTGGAATGAAATAGATACATGGAGATAACCACACGATGTAATGATGTGGTTACATCTGAATGCTCACTGGGATTTTTTAAGATCTCTGCATACGTGATAATTTTTGTTCTTTTAGGCCCAGAGAACAGTTAGCACCAACCAAATTATAAAAAAAACAAAGGCTGTAAAATGTTTTGTGTGTGTGTGTATTGTTACTTTTTGCTGGGCTTGCCTGTTCTGCAATCATTAATTGACTGTGAGTACAATAGCTTTATAGCATTGAACTGCTCTTAATGTGTGAGGCAGAAAGATGAGGGTAGCTCACTGTTAAAACCTCGTGCCTCATTAGCCAGAAGAATATAATTTAATACAATTTGGAAAATTACATATATGTTTAAGCATTAATTAAAGCACTCTAGACTTTGTGGAGCAGGTGGAGATGTAAAATGTGAATTTTTTTCATTTACGGTTATTTAATTTCTAATGAAAATGATCTTACTTGCTGATAAACAACTTTGCACTTTCCCTCCCCTACTGTTATGTGCTGCCACAACGGAGTGTTTTCTGTTGGGGACTACAGAAAATATTTAATGTAACTGCTAAAATAGGAGGTGAAAAGGGTGTATGTGTGTGTGTATGTGAACTGTAGTATCTCTTCATTAAATCTCCAGTATAATTGCATGAAGATGCAATATTCAAATTAATACAATTACAGTAAGAAAAAATGTTCAGCGAGTGGTAAGAGTTTCCATGAACTTGGAAGTTCATTTTTTAAGTTGTTTGCTGCCTTAATAGTGAAGTTTGTTTAAAGCACTTCACTAAGATCCTGCTTTTAGCAAGTTTTGTAACTAATGATTAAAATTTGCCATTTTCTGGGCTAGATCTTCACCTAAATTTTTAGTGGGCAAGTGTTAGCATAGAAAAAAACAACATTTCCAAGACCAAAGTTGGAAAAAAAAAAAAAAAAAATATATATATATATATGGCCTTTCCCAAATTTAGAATGGTCTTTCTGAAAAACTTTGAGGCTCTACCTCTACTGCTAGGAAAAAAAACTAAGTGTATAACTATGGGTACAGAAGATCCTGATTGCAAGGGCTGAGATTTGGTGCCTGTGCTGTATCCTCAGGAGTGTTTTCTCTGTAACTCTTCCAATGGGATGCTGAGGACAGGATGGATTTAAGTGTCAGAACTCAAAGCAGCAGCCTGTGTCGTGTGCATGGGGAGGGATAGTTTTTAAAATTAGAATAGAGAATATTTTTTAAAATATAGGAAGAAGGAGTGGAAATGCCAGGAGGTGAGGAGAGCAAGGAAAGATTGTGAGGGTGTGATACCAGGTAAGTTACAAACAGGAGCCACATAATTAGATGCAGAGATAGAGCAGAGGAAAATGAGATTCAAATGCTTGTTTCTCATGGAAAAGGAGGATTAAGTTTCTAGCAATTAGTGTTTGACATTCCTGTCTCCTGGCTTCCACGGCAATGACTTCACTTCTTCTATGTGACCTTTAATTCCCTGCCCCACTACACCTTTGGCTGCCTTCCTCTCACCTAATCCTAGATGAGCAAAAGCCAACATATGGTGCCTCTGATGGTAAGTGATGCATTTTTAAGTTTTGGCAGGCCAAAAGGAACAAATAACCCTTGTGCTCACACTGTGGGCTTTCCTTCAGTGGGAGCAATGAGTTAAACCATGTTTTTTAACCCCCCTCGTCTTTCCAGCCAGATTTTCACCACTCTTTGTTGCATTTGCAGAATTTGATCTACAAGGCAAATTCTAAGGGTGACTGGCAGGCAACATGTGGCTTTTTTTTGGTACAGCTGGTCACTTCCATTGTGCAAAACATAGGGTTGATGGGGGGAGGATGACTTGCTTTGTCATGAGGCAAAATAGATGGGCTGGAATTATAATTCCTTATAAACTGAGTGGGGTCAAACCCTACAAAGAAGGACCTGCTGAAGAGCAAGCCAGAGCTGGTGTCAGGTGTTCACGTGGAATAAAGAAGGTCTGGGCTTCAGTCCCATGTGTGTTAGACTGCTTTGACTTAAATCCTTGCTTTGTGCTGCTGACAAGTGCCAAGTACCTGGTGGATAGAGAGGCTCTTCATCCAAGTCTTTTGAAAGCTATTACTCTTTCACTGAGCCAAGAGACAGATGATAGCTCCATCCTCAGAGGTTGTGGCATGCTAGGTTTGAATGATTGGCAGATATACCAATTGACTAGCTGGTGATATTGCTGGGATGTCTGCTCTCTCTGGCAGAAAATTCATCCCATATTGTGGAGAAATAATGTCTAAAAAAGGTGCAATTCAGACTAAAATACATCAATAAAAGATTTGCTTTAATGGATAAGCATTTCACTAAAACTGGTTTCATGGCAAAATTCTGAACAGAAGAGAAGTGAAAAATATGTACACTAGGAGTAGTGGTAAGTGCATATTTAGAAACAAGACTCTTACTCAGGTGTCCACTAGTTTCTCTATTTTTTTTAATTTAAAAAAAAAAGCTTGTTGGGCACAGATAACAGCTCTCAGAATTAAGAGTTTAATACTACAATTGAAAACTTGGGCTTATATTGAGTAAATTGTATGATCCTTTAGCATTTCTAGAGGCTGACAGTGTGGCACTGTTGGATTTGTAGGACTGTTGTAACTATAGCAGAGGTGCTTTAAATCTCTACTGTAAACATTCAGACATCATAAATTCTGAACTACCCTTGAAATTAAACTCTGTGCATCTGAAGTTAGTTACTCAATTGAACTGAAATCAAATTTTTTACCCTACCTGCAGGGTGAAAATATGTATTCTATTAGAAAAATGAAAGCTTCATATTTCCAGAAATTACGTGTCAATGCAACCAGCAAGCTGTAGCTGAATGTCACAGAAAAAGGAGCAATAAGGAGAGATTCCAGTTCAACATTCACTTAATTAAGAAAAATAATGACAAATTTAAATAAAGCAGATTTCTCTCTCTTGGTAGCATCATAGAATGATTGTAGTTAGAAGAGACCTTCAAGATGATCAAGTCTAATGGTTTTCATCAGCTGGTATCTGTAAAGTCAGTGACTTTCCACTGCTACCAAGGTTGTGGCCTAAACTGGCCATGGTGTGACAAAATTGCTGAAAATTATCATAGTTAGAGAGGAAAGCTGTTAAAATGGACATTTCTCAACGTGTGTTGCAGATAAGTAAACAAAATTTGGAACAGGCTTGAAATAACTCAAGAGCTTAGTGTAAATAGACAGGTGGAGAGAGGGGAGAATAGATTTCCAAAAATAAGGTAGTTGCCACCTCCTTTTTCATATTAATGAGACTGTAAAATAATATGGTCATTAGTCAGGATTTTTAAAGGGCTATGTGAAAATTAAACTGTAATTGAAATCACCTTTTAATGTCTTCTCAGTAAAATCCTAGAAAATCAAAATTTCTCACTCTTTACTGTATTTTTAAAGGTCTTGGAGAGGGGAAAAAGTGAGAAAATCTTTTCACAAAAACTTTCCTCTATGCCTTTGTTAATACTTCA
Source organism: Merops nubicus (assembly GCF_000691845.1). NCBI lineage: Eukaryota > Metazoa > Chordata > Aves > Coraciiformes > Meropidae > Merops > Merops nubicus. The sequence continues at coordinate 67,438 of NW_008585971.1, read as the reverse complement.
TTTGTTTTGAGACAGAAATTGAAGTTATGATACTAAAATATAGAGTGAGTTTAGTAATTTTTATTCGAATTTTTATGCTCTCACACCTTTCTCTGCTTTGGCCTTTGGCAGGGACAGGCTGTTGGCCTCCAAGGGCTGACCTATGTCCAACCCAGCATGGTTGTGCCTGTCTTCTAGTGGCTCTCTCTAGAAAGGGAAGGAAAAACTTCAAAGTCCTGTCTGATGTGTGCCAACTCTGAGATAAGCATAGAAATTGCTTAGCAAGCTTTATGAACCAGTTCAGATCCTGCATCAGCTGAAGAAAAAAGTTATTGTTACAGATAATTATATTTTTGTACACTTGTACCATTATCTTAGGTCTGGATTTGTTTCCCTGGTTTTAGCTTTGTTACTTGTCCCTTTTGCTAACCTTGAACACGTTCTTTTCTTTGTTCCTGTGGTTGTCTGAGATAATACATTTAGCAAAAACGTTTGGAAAATTATTGATTTAAGAAAAAAAACTATATAGGAAAGAAATGTTGTCATTAATAGCTATTATTATTCCTTTTGTGTAAATACTTTATATCTTAATTGCTTAGTGAAATTCCTATTTCTGTGTGATTTGGTGTCAATAGCAGGGGCTGGAACTGAAGTTGGGCTGGGGTAGAAAAATATAAACCTAAAAAATAAGGTGGATAAATATTCTAGTTATTTAAACCTATGTGTTTGTATAGTGTTTTTATTCAAGGCTCATAGCACGAGGAAGAGATATTAGTATTTTCATAGTGCAGGCTTAGATTGCTCAAATGCTTGATAATTACAACAGAAAATTGCTACTAGGTGTCAGGTATAAGTGGAGTGTGCTGTAGCCCAAAATACTAATGTGATTGGTGGAACATCTGTATGAAATGATTTGAAGGACTCTGGATTATAAAACTCTCATCTCCTGTACTAGAAGGACACCTGCCTGAAAGTTTCATGCTTAGTTTTCACTTTGACATTTGTGGCATTTGAATTGACTCTTTATTTTTAAAGTAGAAATGAAATGAATGAAGATAGAGGAGTGAAAGCTGAATTTGCCACCTCCTAATACCACCAGAACTTATTTGTTTTGTCCCTACCAGTGCAGATGCAAGAGAATATAACATTTTTCTTTAAATTATATATATATATACTCATTTTATTGTGTGTATGTGTATTCAAACAGGGATATCCATATATCCATACATATGGGTATCTATGTATCCTGTATATATAGTGTGTATATATATATATATATATATAGGATCATGACCTTAACATTCACTTTTTTTCCCCTTCATATCCTATCCTGAGATATCTGTAGAACATAAAATCAGTCTTTTACTGGAGGATTTATATCTCCAGGAAGTTGAGCTCCTCTTTTCCTGTATCAATATGCTACTCCAGTGGTTACAGTTCCAGCAGCTTCAGGTGAAAACAGGGAAAAACCCAAAAGTAGTAATATGCAAATCAGTTGACTTGGGTATTACTTTAGATCATCTACTGCCTGCTCCTACACACCAAATATTATGATATTAAGTTTAAAGGCTGGATAAAAGAACATAGACTGACACACATGCATAAAGAGAAGTTTCTCTTTGGTTCTACATAAAGAAATTGTGTAGCACCTTTACATAAAATTTAGCAATTTTCTTTAAAATCCTGTTTTTCTTTGTAATGTTTCATAGCATCCATGCATCCAGGTCTACAGCCCTGTTACTTTTTTTCACATAGGTCACTTCTTTGTAAGTATGGTTCATCTTTGGGCAACTCTGTCAGAGGCCTGGAAAAAGTAGCACAGTCTTTCTGACTTCCTGATTCCTATCCAGTCACTTCATGACTGGTATGGGTGGGTTTGGTTAGTGAAGAACTGTCCATTTTTTACCAAGGGTATCAAGTCTTCAGAATCTAGTAAAGGCAGTTTGATCATTTGTTTAAAAGTGTGAATGCAACACATTTTAGGTAGAAGAAGTTATACAGCCTGTCAGATTTTGCTGTAGTCTGTGCAAAATATGAATTAGGGTATATCAAAAAGTCTTTTATGGCATGCTATAGGTTGACATCTACCTCTTTCATCAACAAATGAATTTCAGTGGGAAATATTCAGCCTTGTTTTTTCACAATCAAAAATCTCTCTGTGATGTTTACTGAACTCTGTGGAAACACCATTAAAATTGAAAAGACAAATATATGAATATATAGGAGTACTCCTGAAGCATCTTCCCTTCTTTTCCCACTCCTCTTCTTGGCCTGATGAGGAAGACATGGCTATGCTGAGTCAGCTGTTCATGGAGGGAAGGTACATTTGGCTGAGGAGAAATTAAGATGTGTCCTTTCACTTGCAATTTGAAGTTATTTGCCACAAATCATAAAGCCAAAGAGAAAATTGTTCAAGGGTGCTGGTGTTGGTCTTTTTTTTTCCTTCTGTGGCTTTTTTTTGCTTGATACTCAGCTGTACCAGTCAAGGCATTGACACACACCCAAGTGTTGGAAGTCCTAGTGAAGATACTGTTGCTGGATGCTGCAATTCCTTGGAGAGCATTTTTGAAGCTGGAATCAATAGATAGCACTAAGCATTTTATTCCATGCTGCATGTCCATAGGCAGCCCTGATTTTGTAATTGGTTTTTTCATGAAATAGCAAAGTGACTTGGGGTCCTTATCTTTGTGAATGCTTGAGGAAATGATGGTTATTCTCCGGTGTAACTATTTTGGAGACACTAAAGGTTATTTTGAGAATTGTATTAGCTTTTATACATGGGCAGCTTTCTTACCTACAAATATGACCTAGAGCATCTAATTCAGTATTAACAGCAAATGTACTCATGGGAGAATTCTGGATCATGACAATGAAATTGTTGTTTTGGGCAACAATTCATCCTGACTCCACTTTATACGCAGGAGCTCCATGGAAGACAATGTAAGCCTGTGCCCCAGTACCTGGAAGACATTAAAACCAATTACATCTTTGAGTTCCTACAAATAATTCAGGTGGTTTTGGGGTAAGGAGAAGGAAGAGGAAGGTTAAGCCCTGCAAAGGAAGGACACAATGTTTTTATTTGGCTTGTTGTGAGAACCTCTTGGCCTCAGGTGTGGAAGAGCAGGAAGGATGACCCTGCATTCATCCATTCTCCATCACATTTTAGTTATTACACTCCTTGGACTTCTATCTTCAGCTATCTAATAAGGAGTTTATCAAGTTAAAGGTTCTCCATTGTTTCTCCATTGTTCTCCGTTGTTTCTGTTCTAATGACAGGTGTGTCTTCCTTGAATATAATGGTGAGGTACTTACCAATGATCTATTTGAAAATACTTTATTGCCTTTCTCAAACACATCTTGCTATAATCTTCCAGGTAAACATTCTAAAGGAAAATCATTTATGGTTGTCTTATATGACTGAAATGCTATTGGCAGGATTGATTGGTTGTAGAAAGTGGGGTCTATGGGTGTGTTTTTGGCACAAGGCAGGATGAAATATGTAATTTTGTTTTACTGAATAACTCCTGGAAGAGTATGTTGTGCCTACAGGAAGTATTGCTAGAAGGTGGGAATAGGCAGTTGAAAAAAGCAAAATATCAAAAGTAAACAGATTCTGAAAAACAGTAAAACATGCTTGACCATAATTGCTGGAAATTATTATCGATTATTTAAGATGTTATCATGAAAAACTACAAAAGGATTCTATCAAGCACAGTAGTACTGGGTTGTGAATTATTCTTTAGTGTAATAACCTCCTATTGTTCAAGGCTGTATCATATATTTGCCAAACACCACATTCTTCAGACAGATTGCATTGCCATGAAAGGGAAGACATCATCACGTGAAGACCTACAGATGGATGATCAGTGCCTGGGAAACTTGAGCAATCACATACAGAGGCTTCATTAATCTCAAAGGCCATAATTACTAGGATTAGTCAATTTTCCTGGAGTCATTACAGCAGATGACTATAAATACTAATGTTGACCCCCTCCAGCAATGACAGCAAAAGTTTTTCCACTGGAAGTCTGTTATATCTTACAAGAAGATTTGCTGTAGGCATAATTTCCATTTTAGATGGGATCAGGACAGGTAACTTCCCCAAAAGAGGGAAATATTTGAGGAGAACGTTCTTCATGTGCTTTTAACAGGGACTGAGTGTTGGAACATACAGGAAAGAGCTCCTGAATAATTTCCCAACTGCTCTTCTATGGGCTTGAAGGTAACCACCATAAATTGACTATTTTAGCCTGAAAGGAATTAGTGTGACTGCTTTCAGACATTCTGTATAAATTTATGGAATGTTTTAAATATTGTTTTATTGTATCTGGCAAAGGATAAAAAAGGCATTTCCTTTATTGTTGGGTTGTGATTTGATCCTTCTAGCACGTAGCTGGCTGTGAGTTCAGTAGGTCTTTCAAAAAGATTGAAATTACATAGCACTGAGGAGAGGACATAAAAAAGATCTACTGAAGAGATTTGGATTTCCTTGGCCAGCTGAAAGACGTGGACTTGGAGAGAAGAACTTCTCCTCAAGGAGAGAGCAAGCAGTCTGACTGAAGGGTTTGTGGGCTGGAGAGGCTGCTCATTTGGTTGTAACTCTGTTTGGTTAAATCTCATGTGTGATCTGTTAGATAACTTTTCTGCTGGGGAAGCCTGTAGTCCAGTTTGTTAAAGCTGAGAAGATCAGACTTGGATTATGTTTCTAGGGGATGCAGGATGGGGAAAAAGAAAAAAGAACCAAAAAAAAGAAAATAGCTTCTATTTAAGTCCTGTCTTTCTCTGCCTTATGGAGAGATTGACAATATTCTAAATAGCCATTTGTGTTTCTAAATAATGATGATTATTTCCAGTGGAGTTTACTCTACATGCTGTTTTTCAGATTGAAATCAGCAATGATACAGGAAATACAAACTTACCTAAACATATTTTTTTGATCCTGCTAGTTCTGTTTCCATAATTTAGTATTTTAACTTCTGGAATAAGGCATGCTTTAAGATAGGGTGTAGTTATTCCAGCTGTGAAATGGAAGCCAGGTTGGCTGGGTTTGCCTCCATCAGGAACCTGTGCTTCAACCTTGATTTTCTTCATACAGATCTTTATGAAGGACTTGACATTTCCTCAGCTATTGTCTTAACAGGCTGTTAGCAGAGTAGAAATTCTTGCTCTCTTGAAAAGTCACCAATGATGGTTGTTAAGATGAGTATAACAGTGCTGAGTTCAAATTTCAGATGTCTGTCTGACCACGGGTAAATCTCTTTATTTCCTTGTCTCCATTGGAAAGTCTGTAAAATCAGAGATTCTGACAGGTCTGCACAATTCTTGAGCCTTAAGGTGTTAAGGAAGCTACATAAACTGAACAAATATGTTTTCTGATATTTAGTGTTTGGATAAAGCAAAAGATGTTTTAGATTGTCTTTTTTTTTTTTGGCCTGAAGTTTTTATATTTAAGATTGTACTTCATGCAGCAATATTCTGCATTTGGTAGGATGTAATTTGCATTAAACTTTGTATGCAATGAATCTTGGACTCACACAGCCCAAAGTCAAAGTAATGTGTGCCCTATTTAAGTAATGAGCTATTGATTTTAAAATTACTCATTTTATTACCATACTATGGGACTAGTAATATTCTGAAAACTCATCTCTGAAATGGATGCTGTTTAATTTCAGTTTGAGCTGGGACAGAAATGGGCTTTAAGGGTTTTTACCTGTTGAAACTTGTGTGATAGATAGCAGGGACTCTTCCACCTCATGTAGAGCCCTAAACTCTTCTCAAAGCTTCTGTGAACCAATGCCTCTTCCTCTTGCTTGAGCTCAGACCCCTGAAGAGCCTTGTAGCATAATGTCACCTTTATTTGTCACTGGTAGCTATACCCTATATGCATTCACATAGTTGTAACACTTCCAGGATCAAAGACATGCTGCCAAGAAGGCTCACTGTGAAATTTTTTACCTGCTTTTACATTTGGGACCACTTTGCCTGACAAGACCAGGTAGATTGTGAACAGACCCTTCAGCAAGTCTTCAGTGAAGAGGTCCTGTCTGATGTTAAGAGAACCTGGTCATGGCAAAGCAAACCAAAAGCAACATTGGAAACACTCAGAGGTTAAATGTCTTTTCCACTCTTTTGCCCTTTTCCCTTGGGGATGCAAAGCGAGTTTCCCTGGAAAATGGGTGTGGAGGTTCCAGGTTTGGTTCTTTATTTGTGCATATTTGTTTTCCATCCTTTTCCTGCTGCTGCTTCTGAGCTCTGCAGCACTGGAGTGTAGAGAATCAATTTGCTGCCTGTGATTGCTCTGAACAAGTTTAAACTGCTCATGCCATGAGATTATTGCAGGTCTCCTTCTCCTAGCATGTAAATGAGAAGAGATGGCTACACATCTATTTTTTTTAAAATCTACATTCTTGCATCAGCTGTGATGGAATTTTCCTTATGTAGTATGTGACTGAAACAGAATTATTAGTAAGCTGTATCTGTCAAGTAGCAGAGACCAGTTTGTGTACTTGGTTACCAAAAATCCATGTTGCTCTTCCCTTTCCCCTCCCCCTTGCATGTAAACTTTGTAAAATTTTGATGATATATTATTCTCACTTTTGGTGCCTAAATTGAAGTATAGAACTGGGTGGTTTATGCATTCACTGTGCTGTATATGAAAAGGAAATCACAGGTGGTTTTCATACTTTTGGAACTTGAGCCTTCAGCTTTTTAAGGAATGATATTATGAATTTGTTTGGGTTTTGTTAACAAAAATGCAGGAATTGGAGCAAAGTTTGGTGAGGTACCTACCTAAGAGGCTTCTGAATTCTATACAGTGATGAATTGAGGTAGGAGTGGGAGTTGGGCAGAGGAGAGGAGGGATGTCTTTGAACCAAGAGCTTTCTGTGATTAGTTTCTCAAGAGTAGCCTTCTAACTTCTATGAAGCTATTAACTGTTTACAGGGAAACTTGAAGGAAATGGGTTTTATTAATTTGACACTGTGTTAAGAAAAAGGCTGGAGTCAACTTTGCTGTTGACTCTCAGTGGATGAGTATGGAGCCCCACCTTGAAAATGTGAGTGATGAAATGAAGAAAATAAGCCAGTATACAGTTCTATAAAATGAGGACATTGATGGAGGGCTTCAGCACTACAGTGTGGTCTCTGGGGGTTGCCTATTCCACCCTAGCCCAAAATCCCTGAACAGGAGTGTGTTTAGCTTTTTTTCTTACGTTTCCTTTCCATAGCAGGGAGATTAATTGTAAGAAAAAGTAATATCTGAATTATACAGTAAATATAAGTTGAGAGACACTATTCAAAAGCTGTGGATGCTTATGGAGATTATCTGTTGCTCCAAAAGTCACCCTTGTGGTAATTTTAATTCCTGTGTGGTGTTTAAATACTCTGTAGTTTGGAAGACATAACTACATCATCCCTTTGGTAGTAATGTGAGGTTACACCCCTCAGAGCTGGACAGTCAAGAGAAGGATAATCTGTGATACACGAAAGGTCTGGAGTTGAGAGGCTGTCTGTTGGTTGTCCTGTATTTGTTCAGAGCTTTAAATACAAAGGTCACCCCAATTTTTCTTTAGTTTCCCCCTCCCCTTTTGGATTATTAATGGCACCAAAGCAGATTCAGTTTCTTATTGCATTGATTTGCTTTACTGATTAGACACTGGACCAGACCAGTGATAACAGTAGCTGGCTAATAAAAAATTAAGAAAAGAAAGCTTGCTCATACTTCTTTCCATCCTAAACAGTTTGGTAGGTGCTTTAAAGCCAGCCTGGCAGCACGTTTTGCAGTGCTTACGATTCCTGGATACTTAACCCCTGACACTGTCTTTATTCAGAAGCATGTCTTGCAACTTGTGCTGTGTAATGGTTTTATGCTTAACAGAGTGCCCGGAACCTTTTTATTTTTGCCTTTGAGCTTATTTTTAGTAGCCTAATGTTAAATGAAAGCCACTAAACAACTTCAGGCTTTTACAGATCCTTCCCTGTAGACGAAAGATCCCATTTTAATATGGATTTTATGCGTTTTGTTCATCTCCCATCTACTTTTCCCTTAGCCAATGGCAGGAAGATTCCTAAGGCTACTTTCTCTTTAAGGACATACTGCTTACATAAATAGTCCTTTACACCATCTCCTTGTTTTATAATATTGTTTATCAGAAGAGGGGAAATATTCCTTAGAAATGTGTTTTCCTGCTTGTGCATGCCTTGTTACTATTTCAATTATGCAGATTCTTGATGCTGTGGAAATTTGTGCTTGATGACGCCAAGGCAGCTGCACGTTGTTAGCATTGTAGGCTGTCAGATGATCATGTGGGATTCTTGCAGCATGCAACATTCAATAGGATTGAAAAAGGGCTTTTGATGCAAGGCATAGCTTTCAGAATATATTTGTGCCTTTTAGTTAGCTAATATAGGATCATAATTTATTATCTTTAAATTTAAAATGCTGCCTCATTTTTCTTCTGGTTGGTTTCATTTTGGCTTCACTAGAAGATGCATCTGGTACATCCACGATTGAGGAGTTTATTAATGATACTGTCATTCAGTTCACTTACTTTTTTTCCTTTTAGAGTCCTAGCTAGCCCACAGATTACATGATCACATGTTCATTCAGTCATTCATATAGAACACAAACCACCATGCATGATTTCTTCTTCTTTCTTTTTCCTCTCTGCCTTTTTTATTCCCTCTGAGTTGCTTTGTCATGTTCTCTTTTATCATTAAGCTGAGTCTTTGTCTTCCTCTCGCTGCTATTTGTTCTATATTTTCCCATGCTTGGTTACTGCAATATTATTTGATTAACGGGCTGTGATGATGATGAACCTGCACACTGGAGGAGCAGCTACTACAGTGGTGATGAAGGGATGTAATAATGGTCGCTATCCTCGGAATTCTCTCTACAGTGACTGCATAATAGAAGAAAAGGCAGTGGTCCTGCAGAAAAAAGACAATGAAGGATTTGGATTTGTGCTCAGAGGGGCAAAAGGTATGTGATTCTGTGTGTGTGTGTGTTGATGTGCACTGGCATGAAGAAATTTATCCATCTCTGAATATAAGCAGGAATTATTCTTGGTGCACTTGGTTGCTAGACAACAGGATTCTCTCTATGCTATACTACTCAGACAGATTTTAGTGGCTTCTGTCTGAAGCAGTTTGCTTTTTTACATAGGATAAGCACTGTATAATCGTTTGGAGGGGAGAAAGTTTTGCCTGTATTTTTATGGTGTTGGTCTATGTAATATTTTGCCATTAATCTGTTTCGTTATGCAGTTTACCTAACTGTGGGAAACCTGCTTTCCTTATAAAACCTGCTTCTTTATTTCAAATGTCAGTCTGTTTCAATAGGTCTGTGAATAGATAGAGACGAGAGAGTGATATTTTGTTTAAAATAGGTGTGGATCTTCTGCAAGGTGACATTGGTGCAGTTTTAGTATGAAAATATGATCTTTTTTTATATCTTCAGAAGCTGCATGTATGTTGCATGGCCTGTAGTGTGCTCATTTTAAAAGCTGTTCATATGTTAAACTTTACGTTACTTTTCTGTGGACTAAAATCCACAATAATGGCTTTCTCAAGAGTTAAAAAAAGCATTCTATTTAATGCTTGGCTTTTTAACTTTCAGTCCAGTTTGCTCCTTTTGTATTTAAAAAAAAATATATATATGATGGTATGTCCCATCTTTTGCTCCCCCTCATTTTACATGGGTTCTCCCTTGCCTTGCTTGAGCATGAAAATTATTCCATATCTTTATTCTCGGGACATCCTTTTTGCTCTCCCTGTTCCCCCACCCCTAAACCAGTGCCACTGTGGCTTTGCAGTGTCGTGAAAGCTTTTCTCATTTTAGCTAAATAAAAATCTGTGGAGTTGTCCTAGGCAAGCCAAGAGCGGTACCTTTTAGCTGAACCCATTGGCATGAGTTTGTGCATCGAGCAGAGGTTGCTCTCTCTGTGTAAGCCCAACAATTTTCCTCAGATTTTCTCTGTAACAGTGAGGGCACCTCAGGTGAAAGACCCAAGGACTTTTTTGCTTGTACGGGTACGTGACAGAGAGAGGGAGGGCTGGTACAGGGCCAGCTTGTGCCTCCTTTCCTAAAAAGTGATTTCTTCTGTTATCTTCTATGTAGCATACATCAAAAACTAGAAGAAAATTCAGGGTTGGGGATTTTTTTTTTTTTCCTATCCTTTCCCACCCACCCCATCCGCCCAGTTTGGCCAGATGCTCTCTTCTGGCTGGAGTACATAATTCATTTTTAGTGGGATGTTGCCAGAGTTACAAGCATTTTGCTAGGCACACAAAAGGGTGATTTGAACTAATACTAATCCTGGAATACTCAGAATCCAGCTATTGCCTCCTCCAGCTTGGCTGGGTCTGTGCCAGGAAAGCAGCATGTCTTTTCCTCACTGAATTGAAGACCTGTGGATTGCTGTTGCAGAGATTGCACTCTGGTCCCAGTACCTTCATCTCTGAGGCAAAGTCCTCACACTTTTAGCACCCATCATTTATTTTTTTAATCCCTAAATCTGAATGGCCAATAACAGGCCTTTAGTCAAGTGGTATTTGCAAGCACTCCATAACTTTCTTTTTTTTTTAATGTGGTATTTATTTTTAAAGCTGACACACCAATTGAAGAATTCACCCCAACTCCAGCCTTTCCTGCTTTGCAGTACTTGGAATCTGTGGATGAAGGGGGAGTAGCATGGCAAGCTGGCCTGAGAACTGGAGACTTTTTGATCGAGGTAGGAGATCCTCAAATTTAATTCTCAGTGCTCTGTTGGGGAAATAGTGATGTTCCCTTGGTAGAATTTGCTTTGGGAAAGGTGTGTGATGTTGCTGAACAGCGAGTTCAGTGGACTAACACCAATAATGTGCACTTGATCTGTTTTAAAACCTCATCCAGCATTTAGGAAAACACTTAAAAAGAACAATCTTCAGGCTTGCTGGGGATTCTCTGTTCCTTCTTTTTCCTATTTGGGAACACACTACCAGAGAACTCTGGGAGGTTTTATTCCTCTTTGCATTATTGAATCGATATTTAGATTAATTCCAATATTTCTGGTAGGCTATCAGTTCTGTGGTCTTCAAAGTGTTTCTTACAGAGCTGCTAAAATGAATGACTTTCTATGCAAGTATTTCTGCAATCAGAAATATCAGTGCTCTTTAGAAACCCTGAAGAATAAAAGAAATGACTTTGGCTTGAAAGGAAATATTTCCAATGTTGCCCTGTAAATACAATCATATTAAAAAAAAAAGGAATAAGTGTTATTGCAATACAAATTACTTTACAAAAGGAGTATATTACAATGCTCTCTTCATTCACACAAAAAAATATCTTCACATTTTACATCTCGGAGGATTTTTGGTGGGTGGTTTAGGTTTTGTTGAAATAGTTGGTGCTTCTTTTTAGTGTTACTGGACAGTTTGCAACAACATCATGACACACAACCTTTTCATGGCCAACAAAGCAATGTTGTGATTCTGGGAAAGTAGGTATTTGAAAATAGGTCTTTCAGGATGGATCGACCAAGCCTTGTCTCTAAGATCTATTGATTTTCTTTTTCTTTTTATCTTATCTCCTTCAGACACGTATGTGCTTTGTTAAACTGTTTACTGGTGCTGCAACATTTATTTCTGCAGAGCTGGTTTTTACATTCAGGAGGGGGTTTAATATGCAGCTTTTATTTGTTGTGTGCTTTGAACTCCCATGGTAATTGAATTCAAACAGTTGCACTGCTTCTTCATGTTGTAACAATGAAGGAATGGGCTTTGCAGGCTTCTAAAGTAAATAGATGTGGATTTTTATCTGTGTCTTCCAAGTACATTTTTCTTACTCTTTGCTTAACAGTTTGCTAAATGCTTATTCTTAAGTAAAAAACAGCTTTCAAATTGTACTGATATGTGCTGTGTGCAAGGATGCCTTCAAAACTATCATTTTTGACATTAGGAGGGTGGGTTTTTTTTTTTAAACAATGCTTCATTTTTAGAAGTTGATTTCTTGTTAGGCTTTTCATCTATAGGAAGCATGAATAATCCATACAGGCTGATTCTGCACATAGGTTTGGGTGTGAATAATGTGTAATTTGATGGAGAGGATTACAGAAGGATAGCTGTGCATATGAATTTTTTTACAGTCTCTGAAAGGGATTCAAGAAGTCTGGGTAACTGATTCTGCACAAAGCTTTGCTGGTTTTCTGATCAGTGACAGAAGAATTATAATTAATCATCCAGACAATTTACTCCCAGCCTTAAAAGTTAATTAAAAGGTTGTAGTCTTGAGAAATCCCAAGTTTGCTGTTGCTGAAGACTTTTAGAAGGGCAGGGTTTTTTTCCCTACTTTATCTTTAATGCTGCCTAGCTCTAGAAAGCCATTTTGGAAGATCTTTACACTGATGCAATTATATTAATGTTGAAATATAAATGACTGGTCCACCTGCATTTCTAGGAATGTGAAGCTACTTTATTTCTTGTGTTGAACTGAGAAGAGTTCAGTGTACTATACCTTGCAGGGAGTGGTTATCCTAACTGGTGTGGCTAGTTTGTTTTACTGTTAAATTATTTCTCCCATGACTCTAAAGTTTATGCTGCTGTGTCTAAGTGCCCCCCAACCATTTGTAAGTAATATAATGCATTTATCATAAATGCCACATGAATAATAAAACAGCTAATGGGCAACTAGGATCCTAATTAGTCCCATTTATAACACTTGTGGCAAGCATCAGGCTTTAGGGAAGAGAGAGTCCAGTCTGGCAGAGGACAAAATGCAGAGGAGAGCCAATATTTTGCTCTTGCTTAAGGAACTTTGGTGGGTTGGGGTCATGGAGATAAGGGCAACCTTCTCCCATGCTCCTGACTGCGGAAAGACAGGTTTGACAGGAAGGTAGATCCTTTCTTTGGAAGCAGGAGAGATCATGAGGGTAGGTGAAGAGAAGGCATCATTTCTTCATGTGTCATTATGGTTTCTGGATCTTCTGAAGGGGGTAAAACTTCAATATCAGCTGTGGAGCACACTAAAGGAGTTCAGCATTGAAGATGATGTGTTGAGCAGAACAAATAAAAGATCTATATAAGAAGAAAAGGTGTCGTCATGCCTCAGTAGGTAAACAGAGTAGATATGAGCTGGAAAAGGGCTGGAACACCATCACTTGACTGAGTTTTTATCAGGTTTGGAGTTCTTCTGAAAAGCCACGTGATGCTGATTTGTCCAAACCTGTACAATTAATTTTAACAGAGACTTTGGAGATTAATGTTACACTTGCCTTTGGAAATAGCAGACTCTTCATTGACATTTCTGACAGTAAATGATTTTTGTCCTTGCTTCAAACCCAGTCATTTTTTTGTGCTAAAAACTAATATGTGTAGTGAGTTTTCTGGATAGAGCACAAAAAAAGTGTATTGGAAAAGCACATGATAAGTTTTAGAGCTAAACCAGTTAACTAGATATCATTATATGTGGATTTTCATAAACAATTCAGCAGTTGCTGATTCATGTGGGTTTTTTCTTATCTGTGGTGAACAATCAGAAATGGAGTTTGGTTGTTACAACTGAGACAGGTTGTATACCTTGCCCTATTTACTGTTTTTCACTATTTTAGTTGATGTTTTTTTTGAATCTTGATATCTGCCCTATTAAAAAGTCAGTTAAAAGTAAAGCAACACTTAGGGCAAGTGCTATCCAACCCAAAAATTGTGGTTTCCAGTAGAATGGGATTTAAAACCCTACAACCATCAGGGTGACTGAGTTTCTACAGTACACCTGGTCAAGTTTGTAAATGCTTGATCAGAAAAAATCCAACCAGAAGCTGATGGGATTTGTTACTTGAAATATTTGCAAGGAAGAAATGTGTTAACTCTGGCTCTGCATCACTTATTTCTGACTAATCTTCATGTGCCTAACCCTTAGTTACCTTTGTTTAGTGTAGTAGTCAAACTAAAGCATAAATAGAGGAGCTATTGTTCAGAGGGTGCTGCATGATAACATGATTTAGATAACTCTTTAAATTGGAATTGGTTTTTCCTTTCAGATTTGCTTTGACATATACAAGTATAACCATCTTTGAGATCCATTACAGTGGAAAGTTTATAATTTGTAATAGTTGGTTGTGGGCTTTTTTTCACTATACTAGGGTATAAACTATCTTACTAAATTAAAACCCAGTGGATTATTAGCTATTTATTACTGTTGTACTCATGAGTGTGCATCTGTTTTGTGTTTCATGAGGTGATGTGTGGGGCTTTTTCATCTGCCACAGAGTATCTCCTACCAAACCATAATGTTCTAATATCAATACTTAGAAAGTGAAACTAATTCTGCAATACTTTACCAGAATAATGCATTTGTTCTCTAAATGAGTCATTGCAGTTTGCATTATTGTGCCATAAAATCAGTTATTTTTCCAGATAAATTGAAATGTTATTGTCTTCAGAATAGAATGGCAGCTTATTTACATTCCAGTTAAAATGTAAATTAGATAAAACCAATGTGTTATCCATTAAAATAAAAAGGAAAAAGAAAAAAAAAAGGGAACATTCAAGGTTTTGATTTGAGAATCAGAACCAGTGATGGTAATAGAATAAATTTCATCATTGTGCTGCAGAACAGTTCAGCTGGTACTTGTACTAAAACATGCAAAATGGTCTGTAGGATAACTATCTGTATTTCTTTATCCTCAAGAGCTTATAGAATTTACCAGCACAAACTTTTCTTGGAGTAGTGATAGGTGGAAAATAGACCTTGTTTTACTACAGACAGCATCATCTCATCCTTGTGTTAGATACTGATATCTGACTTTGTAGGAAGCAGCAATAAGCATTTAGGGAGATATTGAAAATATCTGGAATATTTTTTAAAAAAACACACACATGCACGAGTAAATTTAGATTCCTATTGGGTAATAGTTTAGGTTTTTGTTTTATTCCAGTAAAACCAGCTTCATGAAAACTTCAAAACTGGTCTGGAAAGTAAGTGTCTAACTTTATTGTTATGATTTAGACTATAGTCTTTATGAATACATTTGGCAAGATAGCAATGTTATGGCTTACTTGTGTGTTCAATGGCTGGAAGAATTAGTGGTTTTACAAAGCCATGTGGTACTGATTTGGATCCTTTTAGCAACAGAGCAACCTTCCCATCCTCAGCTAATCTTCATTAATTACCCCGCGGATGAGTTTTTTTCTTATTTCTAGTGTGAACTTTGCTAGCTTCTGCCACCAGATATAAATCTACATTTATTCTTTTTTTTTAGGCAGCTATATGGACACCATGATATTTTTTATCTCTTTAGAAATAACATGGATTATCAAACTGCAGTTTTTTATGGCAGTTTTCTGAAAGTTTGTTCATGTCCTCCCAGAAGTGTGGGCCCCAACTGGATGCAGTACTTCACAAGAGCCTCCTTAAAATTGTCTGTAGGAGGAAAAAAGCAAAGCCTTTTGGTGGACTGAAAGAGTCAGGTCCACCTTAGCTGACTGCCTTGCATTAGGGCTGTTTTCTTGCCAATTTGGCTGCTCCTCCTGCCCATGTACTGAGCTTCCCTTTGGCATGTTGAGCAGGAGAGCAGCCAGGCTCACCGTGGTGCGTGCTGAGCTGCTCTGTTCCTAGACAGCATCTACTTCAGCTTTGGGTTCAACTATGCAGACAATATTCTCTTATCATTGAAAATGATAAAAAAGTTCTCTTATCATTGAAAAAAAATTTATAAAAATATCTTATAATTGAAAACTGCAACAGTACTGCAGTATTCCAGCATATATCTCTCTCTCTATATATATATCATATACAGAAAGTTTGTATGTGCATGTCCACAGTTATTGTAAGGGCAGCAATATCTCTGCATAGATATTGATATTGATACATAGTTTGTATCAATAGCTATTGATTCAACCAACCATTAAAGGAAAAAGGTAATTTCTGTTTACCAGTTAGTCATCATCTTCTTGGTGACATCTCTATGAAGCACAAACATACTCCTGACACTGCTTAAAAGGAAATTTTTTAGAGTCCAAAGGAAACTTTCTTCTTGCTCTGGTTGTGAAATTATTTTGTTTTCTTTCCACTATAACTCAGTGAGTGAGGGTTTGGGTTTGGAGTGGCTTTTTTCTTAATTTATGTTTTTATTGGATGATGGCAGCTGAATGAAATTATTGTTCCTTCAAAGTGCTTTGGATCTGCACAAAAGCATCCTGGAAAAATGACAACTCTATTGGATTGTTCTTTTTATCTGTTTAAATGCAGCCTCCAACCTGCAGGCAGTGATGGTGCTCCAAGTGTGCTGGGTGATCACAAAAAGATGGACCACCCTTGTTTAATTCTAAAAACACCTAAAAATTTGGTTCTTACAAGAGCTCAGTTATCCACATCTAAGCAAATAACATGCTTTAAAATAAGACTAAAGAGCAGACAAGAAAGAGATCACTTTGCTGTTGTCAACCACACAAAACTAAAATGTTTTGCTGTCCTCTGTTCAAGTAATGGAACAAGAGCTAGAAATGGTAGAGCTGCATTAGGTGTTGATATTATGAAGACTGATAACACCATACAAATAAATGCCTTTTTTAAGGTATAGTTTGGAGATTTCCAGAAGACATTCTATTAAAATTAATTTCTCTGAAGCCCGTTAGCTTTTTTTAGTCTCTTGATACTATGGAAACCTGGTTGCCAGAATGGAGCTATATGAAAAAACAGTTCTTGTGCCTGGTATTTTAGGGGAGAAAATGCAATTTCTTTTAATTGTGGATCTTGCTACAAAGCTGTAGAATTACAGGTGAAGGAAAACAGATGAGTTTTCTTAGTAGAGCATTAACTGACGCATTCCTATTGTTGAGTGTGCAGCTGAAATAATTGAATAACTGGAATTCAGGGTTTTTTTAAATTTTTTGGGGGGAGGTGATGTAAACAGCTTACAAACAGGAGAAATACTATAATGTGGAATTGCATATGTGTGCACATGGTTCTTTTATATATTTATTGCCAGTTTTCTTCTTATTCTGAGAGCTGGCCATCAATTTGTGTCTTGCTGAAAAGCTAAATTCACCTGCTAGTTGTGTTTCATGGCACAAGTCTGTGGCTGACACTTTACAATCACACACTTCATGAGCAATAACCTTACCCTCTCTTCCTATCTGATCCACTTCACCACCCAAAATCTCCAGTTTTCTGAAGAAATGGCTTCATTTGCAGTCTCAAACTATGCCAATACATCTTTGCTATCATCTCCAAATCTGAAAAAGCAAACCAAACCTCTCAAACCTGACATATTCTATTATATTAGTTTTCTTGGTAGGTTTTCCTGAAAATCGTAATCTTTTAACCTGTACTGTGGAGTGGGGTTCCTAAACTGTTGTAGATGTTTCAGAGGGGTTGGATAAATCACTTTGTGTTGGTATACAGAACAGGCTCCCCACTGCTTTTGTGTGGGTGATAGGAACTGCAGAAACACTCTTGTTTTAGAGAGGTTCTGAACTTTGGAATCTGATCTAGCAGAAGCTCTGCATTCCTTTAATTATTATTTCTTTTGCAGTTAATTGCTGGCATGTGACCTCTATGGATGAGTGGCTGTGGGTTCAGATTTAATCCCTTAATTCCTTTAAAAAGTAGAAGGCTTTCTTCCCTACTCCTTTTCTTAGCCTGTTGTGGCTGGAGAAATAAGGAAAAATCACAAACTTCTAACCTACCTCTTAGTCCATTTGGGGTCCTTACACACCATTAGTGTAGCTACAATCATACTATTGGAGTCTATCTTGTAGAGCAGGAAACAGAAGTGATCCAAACAGGGCAACTTTGTTTGACAAATGATCTAGGGGTACTCTTGCTGATTTTGGTAGTCAGGGAATGCTCAGTGTTGGACTTGTGTGAAGCTTGATCACAGTATGTGGTCATCCCTCTCAGAGAGCTGCTGTGCTCCTCTGAAGGCATTGTGCAGACCACTCAAAGCAAAGGCAGAGATAGAAGATGGCTTTCCAAGGAATTCTTCTTGTGTTCTGCTGCATTTAAAGCATTTTCTGCAGCTTGTGTCTGTGGGACTCAACAAATTTATCTAATACGGAAATAGAAATTTACTTGAAATCAATCAGATTGGAAATAAAAATTTATATCCTATTGTAACACTGATATGAATCTTTGCAGAGACTCTTGTCTATAACAATAGGAAATAATAATCCTTTATCTCCACTACTTCATTCTTGCTTCATTTTGACAGTAATTTGAGGAGCTGGATTTCTAGTTCTCATCTCGTGGTACAAACTTTTCACTTGTTACGATAACATTATTTCTCCATGGTGAGAGGTTTTGCCTGTCAGTTTTCAAAGCAGGAACTCCTGGATAAGTTGTTGTGGTGAGCAGCAGCTTCTCTGTTGTGGGGTGCTGGATGTGGTTGGGCTTGAAGATCTCTGAAGGCTTTGCTGATCAGAACACTGAACGTTGTCCTTGCAAATATATCAACAGTTTAATGGAGTTTTTCAAGAATGGGTAAACAGGGTGAGAGGATAAAAGTAGGTAACTGGATATATCTTTATTTAATGATGAAGAAAAAAAAGTAAAGGGTTGTATGTACATGAAAGAGGATTAGTGAAAGAGTTTATAATCTGCAACAAAAAGGTCTGATTCAGACATCATTGGGGTTTTTTGATACTTCTTGCAGTACAAGTAAAGTTAAGAGAGAATGATGACAATCCTGGGCAGAGTAAGTCATTGCAGAAATAAACTTTGCCATGAAAGACCTATGATTTCTGATGAACTTTGCATACATTTGATGCCAGTCAACGTGCTAAAATAGGTGAGGAAATGTTTCAAGCTCATGCTTTGCAGTCCCAAAAGCAGGTCTGTGAGGCAGATACCAAAGTCTGGTGTTAACTAAGTTGTATTTTCTTTATAGAAAACGAAGCTGCAAAACCAGAGAATCCTTTTTCATTTTTTAATTCACGATATAATTCTCTCTAGGATTTTTATTGCCATTTATTTCTTTTAGGATTGTTCTTCTAACAGGCTTTGAATAACTGCTGTTGCTTTTCATGGGGTCAACCTGTGGCTTGGCTTTTCAGCCCTGGGTAGGTCCATGTGAGGCAACAGGCATTGATGACAGACTTGGAAGCTCTTAACAGTGCATTTGGTATATTTATTTACACTGAAGGTTATTATGACTCACTTTAACTGCTGCATTTAAGAGGGAACTGTTTCTAAATGACCAGCAAAATATTTATTGTTAGCATTTTCTTGAAGTTTCTTGTTTAGTGTTTTTTTATATCTAAATATGCTTTTTTGACTGTCTATTGAGCTGGCTTTTACAGAAACTGTACAGATTGGGAATTGAATTTAAGATGTGTTTTGTCTGTGAGTAGGTATTTGGGCCTATAATTATCTGTGCATTTTTAGAAATAATTATCTGTGCATTTTTAGAATCCGTTTCAGGTATTTGAATAGAAATCAAGTGCACACCTAACAAATTGGTTGTTCTTCAGATCTGGAAATGATGTAGGCACCTATTATCCAAGAATCAAAGACTGGGATTATTCACCCCCAAGTCTCATTTTTCCACCTTTTTTTTTTCCCCTATTTCTTCTCCCTGTGCCATGTAAATCTCTTCAGAAATTCTGTTCAGTTCTTTGTTCCTTTTACTTTTTTCTTGCAGTGTTCAGCCAGCTCTGGGTGGTTGAACTTCTCTGTTGGGTCTCCCAAAGGTGAACTGCTGTGTTCTCTCATGCTTGGTGACTGAGGTAGTTTTCTCTAGATGAGTCCTGTTTCACCTGTAAAGGTGTTGGAACCTCAGTATTGAGGCAAAATGCTTCTCTTTGGCAGCTCTGAGGTTAAGGAAATTCTGTATTAATTGTAAATGCCTTATCCAAGTTTTCATGTTTCCTCTGGTTTACTGGAAGTGGCAACATGGGATTCAAAACCTTCCCATGATGGGCATATACTCTGATGACTACATGTGGTGTCTGGATCTTCTCTGAACTATTCAAAAGCATCTAATCTAGCTGTGTTAAATCTCATCATTTAGGCACTGAGTTTGTTGGTTTGGTTTCTTTCCTTCTTCAAGGGAAATTGAAATGCGAGCCAGATTCATTGCATATAGATTAGAATGTATTAAGGTAGGCTTTAAGGAGAGGCTGTTTGGATGGGTTTTCCATCTCTGAAGGGGTTGTGTGGTTCGTAAGTTTTTCTGTTTAACAGTAGAGAAGAGGAAGGCTTTGGTACAACGTGTTTCACTGCTGTAAAACTCAATCATACCTTTTGCAAGCAGGAGTATCATCAGCTTTCTAACATTACAGAGGAATTTTTAATAAGTGAAATTCCTCCTTCATTTACATATTAACCTATATCTAATTGCTAGACTACTGTTTAAATGAACTTGCCTCTTTATTAAAAAATATTTGATTTTAAGTAATTTTATATACTGTTTTTCTACTTTTATTGTACAGATGAATGTCATTAATCCAATTTAAACTCTAAAATATTTTTTTTCTGAAGTCTTTTTGATGTAGTGAGGTGCAAAAGCTATTTAATTGTTTCATTTTGTGTATTTTTTAATGATGATCTTACAGGCAAAAACGATGCTGCTAGGCAATTACCTACCCAGAGAGTTTTCAACACAGTTACTCCTGATAAACACCAGATCAGTGTTGGTAGATGCAGGATCCCATTCCAAGTGCTGATTTTCATATTGGCACGATTGTGCAAATCCACATTTTTAGACAATTTTGCTTATTTAGAGGAGGGGAATATCTAAAACTAGATGAAGGAAGAGACTAGAATTAAGATGAACCCACTTGTAGGGTTAATGTTTCTGTGGCTCAGTAGGCAGACCAGAGTTGGAAGGTCATTTTTGCTCACAGTGGAAGGTGAAGTGTTGCAGTTTAGGCTGTTGTAGAAGCCAGCCTGAGTTTAAACAGCTGATGCCTAAGCAGGTGAAGGGAATTTGTACTATCATTCAGCCAGCATGATGCATACTCACACATGGCTTTGCTTTGGAGAATTGTGCTTGGAAAAGAGAGGGTGTAATTTTTATCCTTGGCAGTCACTTTCTAAGCTAATGTAGTCTGATTTAGGAAAGGTGGTGAACTGCAGTTGAATGCTGCTGAGATTTAGGTCCTTTAAACATTTTCTAATATAAGGTAGGGTTTAGGGGTTGATTTGATTTGGGTTTGGTTTTCACTAAAGTACAGAGCAGATGCACCTTACGGGCAGTTCTCTCCATTGCTGTAGCACTTAAATTACTGTTTAAGGTACACAGATGAAGTTAATGCACAGGATCAGTTTAATTTAAAGCCTGGCCTACAGCTCAAGGGAAAAGAATATTGTTTCTAAAATGATGAGGACAGTTTGCATCTTACACACTTCTCCAATATTCTAGGTGGGACTATTTTTCACACTTTTGGAAAATAACCTATTTCAAGTTTACTTTATTTGTATTTCCAGTGTTCAATTTTGTTTCTTCTATTTTTAAATTATTTTTAAATTTAAATGGGATTATTTTTAAATCCCAAGATTTATTCTGTCTTTATCTTACAAAGTTGATACTCCTTAAAACTTCTAATTGTCATCTTTAAATATTTTTGTTATAAATCTGTAAAGGAAGGAAAAAAACACGTTGATATCTGGCTCTCAACATTTTATTGAAATCTCATGATTTTCTTTTGTTAAATCTTGGTTTTGTTGGGTTCTGGCAGTTGGGAGCAATATATAAGGTACTTAACCTCATGCCAAACTGTGTTCATATTTTGAGGTGCCACTGTTGTGTGCTTTATGTTTTTCAGACATACTTGTTGAGTCTGTTAGTGTTATTGTTTAATTTCTCATATTGGCTGGTTTGATTGTGGTCTGGCATTTCTATCCCCAAAGGGTTTTTGTGGAAAAATACCAATGGTTTGTTGCCTTTGCTTTTGCTGTGGGTTTTGGGGGATTTTTTTTTTTTATTTTCCCTTATATTTAAATTTCATCATTTTGTATAGTTTGGAAATAGTCTTTACCTCCTTGTGATTTTGACTTCCAGTCCATAGGGTTCTGAATAGATAAATGCTGCCTTCCATAAAATATGCCATGTTTGCACAGCACGTTCTTTTATTGTTTTGTAATATCATCTTTGGAAGAAGTGTCTTTTCTGAATTATTATTTTAATTAGTTTTGATTCACTTGGTTGTTGTTCTCTCCTGGGCATACAGGGAACTGTCTCACAACAAAGTTGACTCTGAAAACTGCCCCATTACAATTATAGTCATTAAAAAATGACATATCACGTCCTCCTGGTGCTACTTGTTGCAAGCTGCTCTGGAGGTTTATCTTGTCTCAGTCTAGGCTCAATAAATGTATTACCAAAAGATCTTCCTGCTTTCTGTCAGCCCTGTCTGTTACTAGCACAAGAAGAGTTTGATTTTATTTGATTATTTAAATGTATTTAATCTGTATTTACGAGTTTTTGTAGGTTCCTTTGATGTCTTATTGCTCTCTACTCATCTTCAATAAGTTAAACTTTGAGTGTTGTACTCTGGTTTTGAGTAAGATCCAACAAGGAGTGGATGAACTTCCATCAGAAAGTCAGAGACCAAAAATAGATAAAATGTAATCCCAGCATGCTGCTTTTATTCTATCAATCATTTTTTCTGAAGAGAAAAACAAATCATGATAAAAAAACCATTATATATGCAATCCCAAAAGTTGAAAAAATTGGAGAGAAAACAAAAAACTGGGCAAGAGTGGTTACAATTTTTTGGTTTTCCTTCAGCATACTGGAACAGTTTGATCTGATGGCTCAACAGAGTGTGAGGTATTTTGTGATGCAGAATAAAGCTTCAAGATATCAATCTGAGGATCAACTTTGTATTAGCAAATTATCAGCTTGACTGGATGGGTTTTTACAATATTAGGGGTGGGTGAAAAATGAAGGGTATACTTAGAAACTCATATATAATGTAGCATTTACTAAACTTACTATGTAATGTAGAAAATATGCCAACCTAGTTCAAGGAAGAATGACACCAAAAAATTGGAATTTCACTTTTAAGGAATATTTATTAGGTGAAGTGGTTTTAATCTTTTTTAAGCTTGGATCTGCTTGTCTCAGGTTAGGGGCAGAAATGCTCAGTAGACACTTCAGGCAAGCACTTAAATTGGGCTGGATAAATCCAATCCATGTGTTTCTGCACAAATACTAGGGGGAAGCCCATGGCAGTATGTTTTGAAAAATTAAACATTTGAAAATTGCTAGATTTATGGCTGTATATAGCCAGGCACTGAATGACTGAAGGGGAAAATATGTAAGTTTTGTAACATGTTGTTTGTATGGGGAGAACAGCAGCAATGCAGCTGGGACTTCTGACCAGTCTTTAAAAAATCATTTGTTATCCAAATTCCTCATTTTTGAAGGTAAAACCATGATTGTACTTGTAGAATCCATAGTCTCCTTTCATCCTCCCATACCTTGTCATCCTAAAGCCAGCTAGCTCTACCATCTGATCCCTCTATCAGTTGCTATAGATAAGCCTGGAGTTCAAGCAGAGATACCCAAACTGGTGCACCTTAACTCATCCTCAAAATTAGGCTTCAGAGCAAGTTCCTGGAGACCTGCAGTCCAGAGAGATCCCTTTTCTCTCAGCATTACTAACACCATGAGCTGGATGTAGCTGCTTCAGCTGCTGTATGCATCCATTTCTTCAAGCTGTTCGTGGTTCATGGCAGTTTTGGCAGCCTGCTGGGATTTTTCTGAGTAATGAGAGTGGTGGGGAATAATAATATTAACCCCTTTGTATCTTAGTGAACCCTGAGGAGGGTTTTGTGGAGCAGGGTGTGCTTTGTAGTCTCTGCTGCTTGCATTTTCTCCGTCTCTCTGCCCATCACATTGTATAGATGAGAGTATGCATTAGGAAGCCTAAATAGAGAGGTGGATGTGGATAAACTTCCTAAGGAGGTGCTAGTGTAGATTCTGCCTGCAGAGGATGATGTGATGATTTTCCTTTTACTTTTTACCCAGTAATTCAAGAAGATAATGTGTGATTCTTTGTTTTCCCCTTTTCTACCTCACTGCCAAGTTCAGATATGAGTGGGGAGCACTGTGGTTAATGCTGACAATCTTATCTCCTAGAAGTTAAAGATTTGTACTAGCAATATAATACAGCACTTGCAAGCTTTTTATTGGGTGAACCAAAAGCTAATGCTTCCTAACTTCTCCATGGAGTGATTTCCAGATCATCAGAGGACACTGGCCCTGTGCTGAGAACTGATTGCTAGGGATGGTTGAGGTAGGGCAGCATTAAAATATTGACAGCACATCACTGCCCTAAGGACAGGACAACTGTCTCTTGATAAAGGCAGGACAGAATAAGCATGAATCATAGAATGGTTTGAGTTGGAATTGACCTTTAAAGTCCAAAATAATGATAATCTGAAAATAACAATAATCTGAAATTTTCTGTATTAGAAAATTAGAAACCTGTTGTTTTCTAATTCAAGGAAATGAACATGAGTGGGGGAAAAAATTGCTTATGGGCTTGAGATTCCAGGAAAAAAAAACAAAACAGAAGACTGCAAACACAATTATTTTACCAACTCTGCTGATATGCTAATCAGCTCTATCATGTTATGAAAGCCTTCATCAGATTATTGGAGATTACACAGGCCCAGACAATTTTCCCAGATGTTCTTTGCTGCTTTTCTCTGCTGAGGCTGGTTGCCACTTCATTACATCCAACAGCCTTGCTCCTCCAGCCTTCCTTTCTCACCCTTTCACTGGAAGATATTAAATTTTATGCTTAACTGCTGTTAACTGTAGTCAGTGTGGGGAAGGAGAGTGTGTGTCGTTGGCATGCTGCAACCTCACATTTCCTGGTGCCTATCAGCCCAGTAGACCTGTGTGTCCTCAGACTTGTTTATGAGCTTCCCTGGGCTTCCTGCCTAGGAGCAAACAATACCACTTAACTAGCTCTCCAGTCATTGCTAATTGAAGCAGCATAATTATCAGCTACTTGGACACATTCCACAACTGAAATAAAACAGCTGTGTTATAATGTTATGATCAAATTCTTTCACTGTTATATGACCTAATAAATTAACGGTTGGGAATCGTGCATTTGTGACTCAGTCTGTCACTAAAATACACTCATTCCACCCAATGGTCTTTGGGATAAATTTCTCTGAATGGATACTGGGTCACTTAGCCTGAAAAGCAGCGTGGCTGCTTCCTGCCATCACTTCTAAGAGGACTGAGTTAGTGGTCTCTGGTCTACAGAAGAGTGATGAAGAAACTAGAAAATAATGAAATATTACTGGAAAGAATTGGCTCCACAGGGGACTCTCTGCCTCATCCATTTAGTGAGAGACGTAGGCTGGCTCTTGAGAGCTCTCAAAATGGTCCTGGGTTGCTGCCCAAGGGGCAGTCTGGATATATTTTATGTAGATTGATGGTTCTGGAGAAAGAGGAACACAGCATGTTGCAGACTAGCCCCTGCCACAACGAGCTTAAAGGTGAAAAATTAACCAATTCCATCCTTGCTCAGCAAAAGAGTACTGTCTTGTTTGCAAAATTATAATGAGTTTAAACTAAAAGCAACAAAAAAAACTTCAACTAAACATCACTTCAACTGTTCAAGTATTTTCATTTGCTTGGGAACTGGAAATTTTGCATGCTTTGACACAGGCTGGCCTGCCTTAGACTCCTTCCAAAACAAAAGAGATCTGCTTGCTTTTTCCTTTCTTTCTTGCTTTTTTAGCCATTAGGAATGCAGCTACCAGCAGCATAGCTAAATGGCTTCTAAACAATGCCATTGAGAATTAGGAAGTCTTGTTCCAAAATGGGAAATGTGAGCAAAGACAAGAGGAAAGAATTTCAATCCTGCAGAGGTAACTGTAGTGCAGCTCACCAAAATAGATCTGTAGGAAGAACTAGCTAAAGGTGTAACATTACATGATAGATTTTTGGGGTTTTTTTTCTTTCAAATATACCAGAAATAGGAAGGGCCTGCCAAAGGTCAGCAGACCTGGAAGATGATGGACCTATAAAGAGAATGCCACAGATTAAAAGCCCAGTGTTAGCAGTAGTGTTAATTCTGGAGGAACTTGTGATGCAGCTGCTTCCTCAGGACAGTGAAAATGAAGACAGTGGTCCAATTCTGTCTTTTGCTTTGGCCAGTTGTAGTCTGGCCTGTTGATCCTTCACCATACCTGTGTGTTGAGGTGCAGGCTCCCTCCTTCCCCCTGGGGTTACTGCTGCCATCCACAAGCAGCAATTTGCAGGTCAAGATGAAAAGTGAAAGAAATAAAAACTGTAGGGCCAGTGATCAGCTTAACCATCAAGAACCTCCTAGAAAGTCTTTTGGCTGCAGGCACTGCCACAGGAGGAGCAGTTTACTGCTAGATCAATTTAAGCAGAAGCCTACCCTGAGGAGCAATGTCTGGTTTCATAGACACTACAGAAAGATTTCATAACTGACAAAATGAACAGTAACAAATCATCAGGACAAGGTGATATTCCAAAGGTAACTCAGATATGAAATTTGTGAATCTGTTGCTCTGCCTTGATGGCAAATGCATCTCTGGTCTTAGGGTTGTAGGAATATCTAGGAAAGAAGAGAACTAGGAAGCTTGTTTCCACTGCTGGTAATAGTGTCACAAAGGTTAGATCACTGAAAGTGTGGTTAGAAAACCCAAAGATGAGCCTCCAAGAGTCAAAATGACATTTATGAAGGGAAATCAGTAAGCACTCAGAATCCCAAATCCATGTCTGATTGCATAGAAGTGTATTTGGTTTAGTCAGGACAGAATATCTTCATGTGTGTGAAGAGAGTAGTTTTTGTAGGGCTGGTTTATAGGTGGGCTTCAAGAGGTTCTATTCAGCTGGCTAAATGCAGGTGTCTAGCACTGGTTTGGATTCCTTAAGGTACCTTGGTTAGCTTCTGTCTTTTACTCCAGAAGTCTTTAGCTACCCTGGAGGTCCTAGGTCTTCCCTGCCAGGCATGGTCTGATCTCTGTGATAGCAATGGGTAAATATCTAGCATTAGATACCTATGCTGAGTATGTCCAGAGGAAGAACTCCAGGCATTGCTGGGGGCTGACCAGCTGGAAAGCAGCTTTGCAGAAAAGGGTCTTGAGGGTCCAGGTGGGCACCAAGTTGAACATGAGCCAGCTATGTGCTCTTGCAAAAAAGGAGGCAGAGGATACCTTGGGCTGCATTAGGGTAAGTATTTCCAGCAGGTCAGGGGAGTCTCTGCTTTTGGGGAAATTCAAAAGCTGGCTCTACACTGGCTAGATACCTCCAGAGCTGCCTTCCAGCCTCAGCCTTTCTGTGATTCTAAGGCAACTGAACTGTGGGTGTGAAATATGAACAGTCAGCCATCCAAGATCCAGCTATTTTCAAACACTCTGTGCAAAACCAGAGTCTCATCACTTCTGTTTTCTGTGCTTTAAATGTGTTTGTGGCTATATTTCATGGCTGACTTAAAACACATGCATGCAAACTGCAAAAAATGGCAGAAATATGACTAAGGTATCCAGCTATCAGAGGACAGAAAGTGGCAGTGAATTAAACTCTTCATGGTTCAGGTCAGGTAGCTCTGACACGTGCTATCATTTGTATTCCTACGAGAGGGAAATATATTTGGTTTATATTTTCATGTTGAGCAAGAGCAAAATACAACTGCTAATTTGTAAAATATGTCTTTTATTTATTGAGTAAGGGTATGGAATATTTCTCCTGTCCTGTATAATGAAAACTTCCACATTTTTTTTTTTTTTGTATAAGCACTAGAGAAATACTGTGGACAAAATTCAACACTGAGAAACAATCAGTGCAGCTTTGAAAGGTGTGTGAGAACATTTTGCTTTCCTATGAAATATGGATCACAAACTGTATCAGTAAGTCCAGAAACCTTCCTAAATCATTCCATCCTAAACAGCTAAATCTCTTAGTCTGGGAGAGTGAGGAAAGAGAGCCCTGAGCAGTCGATAAGCACAAGATCTGTACCAAATCTGTGCCTGTAGTGCTATTTTACAGCTCTAGTTGACTTGTAACACAGCAACTGTCTCCAAGCAACTGTGTGACCGACTGGGAGGCACAACTGGGATGTCCAAACCCCACGCAGAGGCAGGGGAAAATCAGATTGGGTCATCAGCTGCCCACGTCAGTCTTGTTGCTGAAATAACTCTAATGTATTCATCAGCTCAGCTCTCTCACTGTACCAGTAGTACTTGTCAAAATGGTGTTTTTGCAGTTAACTGAATCTAAAGCTCTCAAACCCAAACCAGTGTCTCTGCAGGCCCAGCTCAAAATAACTATTTGTGTAGATTTAATCTCAAACTCTAAACACAGATCGCAGAAAGTAAATTGCTGAACATTTCTCCCCAGCTGCTTTAACTAAAGGCAAAAATTAGCAATATATTTATGAAACTTCTTTTAACTGTAGTCATGCACATTTGTTGTCCTCGTCCTTCTGATAAAATGCCTCATGTTGTTGTTTGTTGTGTTATTTTTTGCTTAGGACCCTTTCCAATCACTGTATGAGCTGCAGGACCTCAGCAGCCCACTCCTACCAGAGTTTAGTTCCAGTGTAACATTTCAAATCCTTTAGGGAAGGGAGTTGTAACTTACAAAATAATTTGCTACAAAAGCTAATAATGAAAGAATATTTTTCCTTTTTTTGTGGTCTAATTCATGTGATTGTTGATTCAGGGGCTTATAATTTTGCAAAAGTGTTTTGAGACCAAACACTGATGGCAGCCCAGGAGATGAAAAGCTTCATCCTTTATTATGGGGGAAGAAGAGATGGAAAGAGGGAAAAGGAAATTAAAGAACTATTCCTAGGATGGGAGCAAGCACAAAGTGGTTTAATAGTCATGGTAGTGCTGGGTGATAGTTGAACATGATGGTCTTAGAGGTCTTGTCCAACCTTAATAATTCTATGACTCTATGAATTGCACAATTTGGTTATCAGCATTTTGCCCAAGCTGTTCTTGCAGCAGCACCTCCAGATCAAGCTGCAGCAGCATATTCCTGGTTGTATGAACCACCAAATGGGATCAGAAACCTGTCTGCATTGTGCTCCCTACCAGGATACGTGCTACTTAACTACAGGAGGCAACAGCTCCATTTCTTCTCACTTCTCTTGTGCAATAGGTTAACAAAATGTCAGGCTAGATCCACGTTTTGTTTGTTAGCTTGCTGGCTGTTTCTTTTCCCCTACCCTAAACTGGCAGCCTGATGGGTGATGCTGGGAAATAAACTGTGAGGTTTGCCTCACTTTTCCCCATTTATTCCTTACTCTGTCTTCTTCTGAAATTCTGAAAATTGTATCACAAATTAAATGCCTTCTCCAGTTATAATTATTTAAAAGAAAGGGAAAGCTTCTAGGTAAGAGAATGTGTATTCTGCTGCAGAAGCAGATCAAGCCTTTCATGAGTACTACCTTCTGTGATTAGCCTCTTTCAGACCATAACTCTTATTATTCAGTAAAATTTAAGTGGCATCTGAATTTGAAGTTTAGATGATGGCTTCATTCTTCTTAAACAGGAATGGACTTTGGTGGCCTGACACTGCAGAGTGTGAGGAGTTTGGGATGAGGTGTGGGTGTTACAGGACGGGCTGGTTGGCAGGTAAATGAGCTGTGAAGGTGCACACTGTGCTCCTGCTGTTCTGCTTCAGCTGGAGCAGAAACTTCAGTGCAGGGAGAGCAAAGGACTGCACACAAGCTGGAATGCTGTGGAATCTGAACCTGCTAGGACTAGGTTTTCTCCATAGCTCCCTTGTTTGCAATATCTGTAGGTTTCTTTGCTAAACACTGTTTGCCTTTATTGTTATTTGTATACAGTTAATTTTTCTTGGTAACATAAATGGTGCACACTCAGCTTTTGGTCCACACTCAGTACATTACAAATATCCATGTTCTCAAGGTGGTACCATCAAATTTCTTCTTTTTTTTTTTTTTTTCCACTTTACAGCAGTGATGAAGTAGCTGAATAGGGCCACTTACAAGTCAGGTATCAGGCTGCAGTTTGGTTGTGGTCCTTGGAAAGGTTTTATCTGAGTCAGAAATGTTTACATGAACTTGATCATATGGGTAAGATGTTTCTGCCTGTAGGAGTTCAGGGTCTGGTTACCCTACGTTAACCTTTGAAGGATGGATTGATAGCTTGAGAGATATATATATCTGTATCTGTATCTGTATGTTGCTTGCTGCTTGACAAAGAGATTAGAGCTGCATCCCACCCATTCCATGATTAGATCTCCATCCTGAGAATATGAGATATATATAAATATTCTCTTTCTGTGAATATAGATTAAGCTCCTGGTTTTCTCCTTTTCTCCATCTAGAACACTCTTCTGTGCTTTCAGGGAAAAGAGGCAGTTCATTCTCATTAGCTCAAGGTAGCAGCAGGAGAGAGAAAGATGCTGACTCCTGAGAAAGTCTGAGGCCTGGGGTGTCCCAAACCTCCCCATGAGGTTGCTGAGGGAGCTGGAGAGCTTTGCTGGGCATGCCAGGCTTGGGGCTGGTGCCTCTCCTGCCCTTCTGCTTCCCGTGGAGAGAAGTGTGAAATATGCTGGCCATCTGTACCTCCCTGGCCCACTCCTCTCCTTCTTCTCTGCCTCCCACTCCACCCCCACGCTGGGAGTCTTTAATAAACCTGTCAACAAATCAATGAATGTCCTAGAAGTGAAAGGCTGAGAGAATTGGGCTTGTTCAAAGAGGTGGGGAGGCTCCAGGGAGACCTTACTGTGGCCTTTCAATACTTCAAGGGGCCTGTAAGAAAGATGGGGAAAGGTATTTTAACAGGGCCCATTGGAACAGGACAAGGGGTGATGGTTTTAAATTGGGAGAGGAAGATTTAGGCTGGATAGAAGGAATATTTTATGCTGAGGGCGGTGAGCCCCTGCCCCAGGTTGCCCAGAGAGGTGGTTGCTGCCCCCCCCCTGGCACCATCCCAGGTGAGGTTGGACAAGGCTCTGAGCACCCTGCTCTAGCTGCAGATGTCCCTGCTCCCTGCAGGGGGGTTGGACTAGGTGACCTTGAAAATTCCCTTCCAACCCCAACTATTCTATGTTTCTTATAGATACTAGTGACTAGAATTAATCTGGAATTGTTTGTAATGTGCATTTGGTTTGACTGCTCTGATTACCATCTTTTTCCCAGTTTTCTGCTCTAGACTCCTGAGATACAGCTTCTGTTCTGACATTATAAATAATAATAAAAAAAGGCTTTACATTAATTCAGTTAAGCTCACTGTACAAAATTTAATGATGTTAATTTTGTAGTAATGACTTTCTGTATTTACCTTGTGTATGGCTTCTTGTGTGATAAAATAGAAGTTACTTAATAGAAGTTGCATTTTTGTAGATGCCCCTTTGATGAGGCAAAGTTCACAAAAATTTAATGTAGTTTACATATTTTGAAAAGTTTTACTTTAGCAAAATACATGTAGATATTTTTAATCTTTCATTGAATTACAATTGAAGTGGAAACTGCTAAAAATAAGGTCACAGGAGGCCCATAGCCATCAAAGAATTGAGAAGGGGATTATGGTGTACTAGCTGTGGTATCTTTGACCAAAATGGAATTGTAGCCTGAAGTGAAAGACAAACAACTCTAAAGCATATGAAAAATGTTGATAGCCAAATACAGCTAAAGAAATAAATCTGAGTTCCTCTCTAAGCTCTTATATATATGATTTATACATAAGTCCCTTAAAATCTCTAAAATAAGTTTGTATGTGATGAACAACTGGGATTTATTCATAGCTTTACATGTGCAGTGTGTTGCTTAGTATCTGGTATCTTAGTTTTAAGAAAATTTACCTCCCACACTTGTAACATCTCTGTGAACGTTGCATCTTTCTCTTTGTGTTTCAACTTGGCATCGTTTAAGTGTGACAGGAACAATGCTGTTTGTCTTCCCTGTTCCACCTCCCCACCACCACTACCCCAAAATCCTGTCAGCCGACTTGGTGAGAGAGCCCCAGACCTTGCCATACATCTTTTCTAGAAGTCCCTCATAAACACAGTGCTTGGTCACATTAACTCTGAAGAGATGGAAGGTGCCACACTTTGTAAGACAGTTATCCCATAATTTAAATGTCTCCTAGTGCAAAGCAGTTAAATATTATCATGTATCAAAAGCTGTGTAATATTTGTGTCTATATTAGCTATGCCTGGTATATGAGATTTGCTTTTTCCATGATGATAAGCATTTTTATTTTTATTTTCTTTGTTCAAACTCAATCCAGTCCAGGATTAATACAGACTTTATTCCTGACTTTGTCCATACTCCTTTGCCTCTACTTCTCTTGCTTATTCAGTCAACATCCATCACAGCAGTATGAAGTGAACTCAAATATTTGGATGAGTTTTGACTTTCTTTTGCTTCTGCTAATCTGATCAAATGACCATATTTTTCAATAACCAGAGGCTTAATTTCATTCTCCTGATCGGTCATGCTGATAATAATTTTAGTTGTATCATATTACTATTGTAGTCAAAAGGAATCCATGTGATTATCACATTATGTATAGTTATTAGTGAGATGGAGAAAAATAGCTGAGTCAATTTAAAGTCTGAATCAACTTCATTTTTCTCAGGGCTAGCAAGTAATTTTTGTTAGATTTGAGAAAAAGAAATGTGAAGAGGGATCAATATTGGGAATATCAGAAGGAGCAACTAGAAGTCTCAATGAACTTCTGCCTCTTATGTAAAAGGTAATTGCTGGGAATAGTGTAAGACTTTTTTTGATCTGTGATCAATACATACAGTTGCTATGGACTGCAATTTTTTCCAATTCTACCTCACCTGTTATTTGTTTGGGTTTTTTTTCCCAAATAAATATATTGCTGAAATTTACCCACCTATAACTTTCCATTTCTGTTTGTGGTGGGTTAAATTTCCCTGTTTACAGACACAGGGTAAGTTCCAGTCTCCTTGTTACACTAACCAATGCTTTGAAATAATGAAAAAATATTTTGTACAGCTTTCCTCTCTTTGATTCAGCCTGTAACTCCTTTTTTAAGCTGTTTTTATAGAGCAGATGTGCTCTTTTAAAAGGCACATCAAAGCTCTTCTACCAATGGATCTCAGGGTTTGAATTAACTGGTTTTCTTTCTTAATGCCAGTAAGGTGGGCAAATAATCTTCAGAGTTTCAAGTACTAAATCAGAACTGCTACATCTGGGTGACACAGGGCATTGATCCAGCACAAAGTTGATCCTATGGTTCAAATTTTTTGGACCATTTTGTGATGCCCTAACTGGTACTGGCAGCGTGTGTGCTGGAGCAGGTGACTCGATGTTCAGGGAGGGGCATAAAGCTGACAAAACCTCACAGGTTTTTTATTTGGGTGTAAGGATGCCTGTGCTCCCATACCTGCTCTGCCTGAATGCATTTTGCATTCACTGAGCTGGCAGCAGGGAGCAGAAGGGACTCTCTTCAGGATGTGACTCAAGTCATATTCTACACTGGATTAAAGTGGAAAACTTGCTTTTTTTTTTTTTTTTTTTTTTTTTGAAGATTACTCTCTGGCTTGTTTCTGTGCCAAGAACTGATGCTCACACATCCACTCAACCCCTGAGAAGTGGAACACCTCTGCTGGGTGAAGTGTGGGGTGTTAGACACGGTCTCCTCTTGAGCCTTCCCTGTTTTCCAGGGGAACTCCTCGTTCAGCGTGTTGAAGCATGGATGTCATGTTGAGGTGGCAAATTTTTCCTGGGTGTGTGTGCTTAAAATAAGTATGTGGTGGCTTTTCCTGGGAGTGCTAGGGGGGAAAAACCTAAAAATGTTCAGTGCCTAGGTTGTGAAGCATGACAGGCCATTGTTTCTTGCTCATATATGTAGCTACTACTCTGCTCTGTTAAAACCAGGAGGGAAAGAAGGCTAAAGAGCCCAGTGATGTGTCTGCTGTGGCCTTTTCACACGACAAGTCCAACTTTCAGTTGATCTGGGGTGCCTGTGCTTGCTCTTGGAGGTGTATAGGAAGGTTGGAGCTGTTTCCCAGCCCCATGCTCCCCAGCCCCCATACCTGGGCTCTTATTGCTTTGCTCAGTGATATTTGCCAGTAGGTTGTCCAGAGTTTGCTGTCCTTCACAGTTGGAAGTAGATTTTGGGGATTCTTGTGCCTTTTTTTAATTTTTAAGTAATTTTTGCCCAACTGTAGTGACAACCCAGATGCTCTGGCTGTTTCCCAGATTAGCTTACTGATAATACATGAAATGCAATAAAGCAAGAATTCTCTCTAGTTCATCATTCATCGAGACAGATCTTTTTAGTCATTAAATCTGCTGAATTGATAGTTATCTATTTAAATCTGTTGCCAAAGTCATTAACCCTGGAATGTAATTGCCCTGCCAAATCAAATCGTTTTTTTCCAGGAATTATTTGTGAAAGATGGTAATTCCTGCCAGTACACACCAAGGGCTTTGAGAGAACTCCAAAAGAAAGTTTAGAGGTGTGCCAGTTTCCTTCTTTCAGGTTCAGGGGAAGAAGAAATCCAGTGTCTTTACTCAGTAAAGATTTCTCCAGGCAATCATGGTGATAGACTGTGTAATAACAAAGGTGTAGTGTGGGAACATGGCTCTTGTTTGATAGAAAATTGAGTCACTGATCTAGTATGCTTTAAAAGAAAAAAAAATAATATAAAGGAATACATATAGATGTTTATATTTTTTTTTCCCCAAAAGGCTGATAGCTCAGCTTTGATATCAAACCAGCATAGGGCTGGGACACTGCAGCAGGAAACCAAGGGGGGGGAAATATCTTGAGACAGCTTGGTCCTGTTTAAAGTTTTTCTCTGGTTATGTAGCTTGAAATATCATTTTGCAGAATTGTAGCACAGTGGGAGGTTTCTGAGTAAAGAAACTACCTGCTGTTTGTTTCTATTGGGCTCCCAGGAAAGACAGCTTAACTCTTTTTTTTCTTTTTCTTTTTTTAAATAAGCAAGATCATAGCAAATAATTATTCCAAATAGCATAGCTGACAAATCACTGATATCTTTACATGAATATCCTTCAAGGGCCATACGTACTGGCAAAGTGCTTCAGCTGGAGGACACTAATGGGAAGATGTCTTGAGGCTTCAAGGCTGATGACCTCAGTAGGCACAAGTTTTTTATGTAGTTCTAAAGTGCAGCTAGTTCACACCAGGCCCAGGAATGTTATAAAATTTTTAACACTAGGGTTATGGTTTTTCATGCTTAAAAAAAACCCAAAACCAACCAACCAAAAAAACCCAAGCAAACAAAAACCCCAACTAACCACAAACTCTTCTCTTTCCTTAGAACACAAATGCAGAGTGCTGCTAATTGGAAGACTTCTCTCAGAACTCATTATTTTGTCCTCTTTTTAATTAATATTTTAAAAACCATAGCAGTTGCATAATGCATTACAATCCACAAGAGTTTTCAGATATTTTTATGGAACTTAGAAAAAAAAACTGTTGGCCTTTCCTGGTTTTCTTTATTTTTTCTTTTCTCAGAAGATTAGACTTTTGCACAGAAGCAAGATGGCATTTCAAAGTGAATTTTCTGCTTATATTGCAGCATGCAGAAAAACTGCTAAAGGTGTAATTTTGTTAATCATGTGTGCCTTTGGAAGGACACCAACACTGTATCATTGTCCTCCAAATGAGGAAAACAGGGTGAAATAAGATACAATTGCTCAGTTACCTTTTTGCTGCTCATTTTTGCTTGCTTGGCAAAAGAATTTCTAGTTTCTCTGACTATATGTGGCTTGAGACCACTTAAAGAATAAGCTGAAATGTCAGCTCATGCTGATATTTGCACTTCCAAGAAGTCTCATGTGTTCATCTGATGTTGATCTTACTCATAGCAACTAAAGAAAGTAAAATCTTCAGGTCCTCAAACTAGTCCTGGATTCTTCTTCTGGTTTTAATATTGCAAAAGGTTTGATTCTTGTTGAACTTTAATCATACATGTTCTCAAAGGGCTTGTGTAAAAGATTTGGAACCAAGAGTCTTTCTTTTTCTGGACATTCTTTGTCCAAGGATGCAAAATCTAAAACCCACTGGGGTCATCATTGTACAGGTAGGACAGGTTGGGACCTTGTTAGAAATTACTTTATTAATTTGTATTGTTAAATTAAGCTTTTTAGGTCCATTTCAGAGGACTGGCAATAGCTTTCCAGAATACCAGTATGACTTTGACTCCAACTTAAACAGAGGATTTCAGCATTTTATGTGGCCACAATTGCTGGTTTTATACAAAAATTTATAAAGCTCATACTTTAGTCTTTCTTGCACTCATTGCTCTCCTAATTTATCAGCCCTGACTGTAACACCTTTAGGATTATGAATCTACAGTGCATCAGCATAGAAAAACAAAGTTGTTAAAAGAACACAAAGGCTACCCTGGACTACATACAAATATTAAGAACATCATTAAGTATGTGGTTAAGAAAATCTCATTTGTAACTTGTTTCTATAAATACTACTGTAAGCTGCCATCTGTGCCTTGAATGAGATTTATTCTTAAAGATTTTGACTTCTATCAAATGATATATTAAAACCACATTGTTTAAGTTCAGGATTTAATGTGACTTTCTCTGTCAACATCCAATACATAACATAAAGAATAATTTCCCATATTTAGTGTGTATCAAGTTCTTTTACTGGGTATTGATATTGATCTTATGCACACCTACTGAGAAATTTAAAGCAGCAGCAATGAAAGGTGTCACCTGTAAAAACCTACAAACGTAAAAGCAGTTTTAAGTTGTGATTTTTTGTAGCTGTTAGCCCCTGGTTTTGACATTGCTTCAGATTATCTTTATTTAAGGAATAACAGCCCTTCAAGATATGTCACATTTAAAGCCTGGGTGACAAAAGAGTTTCTATTTCTAGAAAAAAGAAAAAAAAAAAAGTAGATTTTTTTTTTTAGGTTTCTCTGCACCAAAAAAAAAAATCACATAATCTTAAATCTTTTAAGTCACATGCTGTGATTTGGGGGTAGCTCATTTGTTTTTGCTGCCTGGTTTGGCAGGAAAAGGGAAAGTCTTCTGAATTCTATTTTTAGCATTAGAATGGTATTGTAATTCTTGCATTTAATTCACTACCTGGTGGGAAGAACATTGAAGGTTTTCCCATCATTGTAGTATACCAAGATTTTATGCATTTCTTCTGTGCTTCCCTGCCCACAGATGTTCTGCAAAATGTGGATGGATGGCTAGATAGATTTGGGTGTATATTTATATGTACTTATATGCCTATCTATATCAGACAAAGCAACAAATTTTATAGACAAAGGAAGTTGTAGGGTTTATATTCTTCTAGCATTGTAGGAAGATGTTTTTGCCCTTTGATTATGGTCTGACAGC
The DNA here is from genome assembly GCF_000691845.1 of Merops nubicus. Lineage (NCBI taxonomy): Eukaryota > Metazoa > Chordata > Aves > Coraciiformes > Meropidae > Merops > Merops nubicus. The sequence continues at coordinate 30,191 of NW_008585971.1, read as the reverse complement.
ATCCCTATCTTTGAGTTATCAAGGGAGAATATCCATGTTTTTTGAGACAGCTGATAGAATCTAATAATGTTTGAGGATTAAAAATCTGAATCTATTTAAACATCTTCTCAGTGTATTTCCATCACCATCTGCAGGAGGTAAATGTCTTCTAAACATTCAGATATTATGGATAATTTTTGCTTGTGTTACTATTTTGCAGTTAAGAAGGTGATTATTATGGTTTTCAGCTCTCTATTTTACCTGTGACTGGGATTATTCTAAGCAGAAATGTCATTTAAATGTATTAAATGTGATGAGATACTGGTATCAACTGAAATCATTGATGGTAGCTAGCTGGGGATGAAAAAAACTGACCCTATGAACCTGCCTATTAAATTTTTGATAGAGATTTGAACATGCAGCTCAACGAAGTGGGAAGGCACTTAGAATATTATCAGTTTGGAGGAGTAGGAAGAGATCTAGTGGAGGTGGCTATAGACTGCACATATTTTACCTGTAGCAACATAGATTTTTCTTTCTTTACTCTTACTTCTAGTACTTTCTAAATACTCTCTGGATAAATGTCCGTGCAGCAGAAGTGAACCTTTATTAAATAACTGAACATCAATGAAGACATTAATAGTAACTTAATATACAAATACTTATTCTAAAGCTGGAGGTAACAGTAAATAAACCATGTGGTTTCTGTAAAGTCAGTAAAAATCTGCCAGCAGCAGAGGAGCAGGACTCTGTTCTCCTCAGTGGTAGAAAATAGAAATGCCCCACTACATCTTAACACTAATTTTACAAGTATTGTGCTTACTACCAAGAGCTACGAGAGCAAAACCACTTTTCTAAAAAACTAAATCTTTTCATAGTTATGTGTAATGGAATGCCAGAATTCTGGAAAAGAGATTGCACTGTAATCATCCTGGTGATGTTTTATTTGTAGGGAAGGTTTTACATTCTGTTGATGTGTATTTTGGATGTGGAGGTACTAGAATGTTTATTTTGTTGTTCCTTATGAAAAACTTGTTTTGAAATGCAATGTAAAAAGAGATGAATATAGATAAGTAAATACAAAAGCCTCTATCTTGAAGATGAGAAAATATCTCAGGCAGCATGTACTCTTCCCTTACCAGCACTGCTAGGTGAACATCTCAAAACTTCTTTTATATTCTGCCTTAAAGATAATCTCAACAGACTATCTAGATCTATATTTCTTGTAATATATTCTATGCAGGTCTACAATTTACTGTAAAGGTTATAAAATTATTTTAGTTTGGGGAATTTTTATTTTACTCTTGGTTTAGAAACATCTCTTATAATAGGTGGGAAGACCAGCCTTTGCTTTTTAAGGAAACAAAAAGCAGTATTGGCCAGGGAAGACTCAAAAATATTCATAGTATGTATGTCTTTGAGTATTGAGGCATTATGAACATAATGGAATGCACACAAAATATAATTTAGTATAATTTTTAGTGTAAAGGTGCTGCCCAAATGGCATCTTTAGATTTCATGCATCACCTTACATAGCAGCAACAGGGAGTGTCAGGATGTGGGTTGTGGTCTCTAGCTGGTGTTGGGGCTTTGTTCATTTAATTGCTATATTAGAGGTGTGGAGGTTTGTTTCCTTACAGCTTTTGAGTCTCATTTTTCTATAGCAAAAGGAAAGAGCAAATTCTGTATTGGAATCTGAATTTGGCAGCCACCCCTTTCAGAAGCCAGAAGCAGGCCTGAATTTTACTGTGGAATTTTTTTGGTTTGGTTTAGCTGTTCCCTGGGGCAGGTGTGGTCTGTGTCCAGTGCTCTGGTCTTTTCTAATATTTTACCAAGTATGTGCAGAAAACAACATGTTTCTGCCTCCAGGGGTGAGATGTTTGATTCTGCAGAAAGGGAACTAGGGAAGAAATGGAGGCATCTGTGACAAGTTTTTTTTATCCCTATATGGAAGAAATTAGGCTCTTTATTTTTTTTTGAGGATGGCTTTTGGACTTCAGGTGGGTATTTTAGTGACTTTATTGGTAAAAAACCACACAGACATGGAGCCAGCAGGGCTACAGACCATTGCTAAAGCAGGTTCCTAATCTAGGAAAAAGAATCAAATGTTCCCTCGTGTGTCAAGTACTTCAGATTTCCCAAAACTAAAGTTGACAATAAAATGCTTACCTCTAATATGCATTTCTTGGAACCTGACCACTGGTGTGTCAGTAGTTCTGCTCAGCTGCCTAATTTCATGTGACTTCTCTGTACAATTATATCCTTGATTTTGGAGTTAAGAGTTCTGCTCCTCCTTTTACCAAGCAGGCTGCCTTAAATCATTTCATAGGAACAGAAAGGTTTTTTTCTCTGGAACTGAATCCATGAGTCCAAATCCATTAGTACCCTGATATAAATGTGGAAAAAAAATAAATAAATTTATATTTTCAGGATAATATTTTGTAGGACAATACAGACATTGACTCAAATCCTGTGGATGACATTTAGTATTGGTCTACAGTTGTTTTTTTTTTTTAGAGCTTTTCATAAGGAGCTGATTATTGTTTTACATTTCTTGCAGTTATATTGTGATAGATTGGGCATTTTATGGGAAATGGGGAGGTAAGAAAAATGGATAGAATGCACTTCTGTGAATGGGTTGTGCCATTTCTGGATGGCAGTAGAAGAGGCTGTAATGGATTACAGTTCTTGATTAAGTACAGTTGGCTACTGTAGTAATTTATTTAATCCAAGACATAGGTAAATTCTTTGCTGTTTCATGAAGCCGAAGTCAAAACCTTGCTTGTTGGTGCCTGTGGAAATGCTAGCACTGATACTGGGGTCACCTGATCTAGTGGGAGGTGTCCCTGCTCATGGCAGAGGGGTTGGAACTGGGGGATCCTTGTGGTCCCTTCCAACCCTGACAGATTCTGATCTGTTTTGGCAGAGGACTTTAGAGCCCTAATGGCTCAATGGTTGGACTTGATGATCTTGAAGGTCCCTTCCAACCTAAAGGATTCTATGATTCTATCTGATGCTAGTGGGGAGGTTGTCCCTGTTACGCTGGGTGAGGTGTTTGTCACAAGATAAACTCAGTCGTTTTTTTTCATGCTGTGGTCTCATCAGCTTGATGAGAAAAATTCTGCCCTCTGGTTGACATTGATACAATGGTGAAATTGGTGTTGGAGCTGCAGCTTTGCTGACATGAAGGAGCTTTTGTTTGCTTAGCTAGTTTGTGCTGTTTGCTCAGAGATGGTGCTCTGATGCCAGCAGAAAAGCTCCTCTTGTCAGCAGTTACTCCCTATCTGCTCAGAGGACTCTGCTGACACAGCACTGCTGCTGGAAACCCTATGACAGAATACATGCAAAATTAAATTGAGAATTAGAGAATACTGAAAGAAGTTTTGGGAAAAGTACAGCTCAGTGGTAAATCAGTTGTAGGTTCCAGTCTGCTCCATGCTGCTGTTCCAGCAGGTTTTAACAGAAAGGGATGTTTCTACCTCTGTGAAAGAAGTAGTAGAGCATGAAGTAGAGCGTCCAGGCAGGAAAGGCTTCCATGAACCTGTAGTGCTTTTGTGTGGAAGGGATGAGGGAAGGAAAAGCTTTAAAGTGTAAGAATGAAACAGGAAATCTGCAGATCTCTTATGAAGTAGTCCAAATTTCATACCGTCGAGGTTATAAATAAATGAATAAAAGAATTATCTCAGAGTCTGCTTATGTCTGGACAATGTTCATAGACCTGTTCAAGGAAATGGCTTATACCTGAATCACTAAAAACATCTCAAGTTCTCCAGTGATTTATTGGTCATCTGGAACTTCTTGGTATATTTTCAGAAGGAAAAGCAGCAGTAGAGATTACTTCAAGATTTCGGATGAAAGGAAAACAGAGATTTCACTATAAAAGCTCAATTGTCAGTCCCAGTGGATGGCAAAAAAACCTGATTTATACTAAATTGAGCTCAGCGTGGATGCTGGTTCTTTTCTGCTTATGTGACATAATCGAGGGTATTTTGAATACACTCCAGATGTGATCTGACTTCCTAGAGTATATTTCAGATCGTGCTGCTTTTTACAAAGTGTATTTGCTTTGTATGAAATATTTATACATCTTTCTACATGAAGATTTGTTTGCAATATGTAATGAAAAGTGTTGAGTCTTTGGCTATAATAACATCTTCCATTTTAGCTAGCAGTAGGCTTGCTCATTTAGATATTTTTAATGAATGAGTCATAGCCTTTGTTTAATAGCACTGAAATTGTAATTGTCATTTTATTATAGCCACTGATGTATTTTTAGTAAAAAAAACCCTGAGTTTAGAGCAGGGAGAAGCTTTCTGCACACTTACCTACAAAAGAGAAAAAAAAATTATCTAAATTCATAGTAGGTTTTGTTAAATATCTGTAGATTTTTGTATTATCTTTTTGTCAGAGATTTTACAGCTCTCCTTTCAGTTAACAATTTTGGGGATTCAACGTAGTTTCATGTAATAGCCAGTTTGTAAACTAGTGGAATTCACTTTAATAAATGTGTAGGACAGATGCATTATACCCTACTACTGTAATTTCTTCAATTATATTTAATATTCTACTTGTTAGTGGAACTTTGGGTGGATTTGCAAATTGCTGTTTGGTAAGGTTTAAAATGCTTCAGATGTAGAATCATAGAACCCAGACTGAGAGTGGCTTTTTATGCAGAGAACACTTCTCCCTCTATCACACACGAGAGTCAAGGAAAATGTTTTATTTCCAAACCCAACAATCATCTTTTTCAGTCTTCTGAGCCTTAAAGATGCCACCAGAAAAGTTGCTGTGCTTGTAGATAGGTACAGTGAAGCCTTCACTAGGACCAGTGTGTGTTCAGCTGGAAGGCATTTCTACAATTCTTTTTTATTTAGGACTAGTGGTGTAAGAAAAAACACTTGTCACCATCATTATCTTACAACTGAAGACCAGCAAAACAAAGAAATAGCACCTAGAGGTTAGGAAATGTTTTAAAAAGTGAATTCTGCTTCGAACAGTCAATTTTTGCTGCACTATACCATGGCATCTCAAAGATTTTTCCAAAGGATTGGTCTAATCTGTGTTGTACAAGTATGGGAAAAGACTGAAAAATGTCAGGGTTTTTTTTCTGGAGGATTCTTGCTGCTTAATTGGTTTCCTTATATTCTGATGCATAATTATTCCCTCATACCCCAATAGGCTTTTATGTCTTACTTGCTTTAATTGTGAAGTACCATAGGTGCTGTATAAATAAAAATACATCTCCAAAGGCCATCTATAAACACATCTCTACCCTTAGATGTCTGCAGATCTAAGTGGCTTGGAATTCTCAGGCAAAAGAGGCTTAAAAATCCTGGTCTCAAAAAAAAAAAAAAACCCAGTTGGTCTGGTTTAGGATGTAATGATTCTGTGAATCAAAAAAAGATTGTGTTGTAGCAACAAAACCCAATGCAATCTTGAGAAATGCAGCTAAGGATTTTTTCTGTCTCTTTTTTTTCATGGCAAGGAATGTAGCAATCATTCTTTTGAGAGCTGTAGGCATCATAATTCCTCCTTTGCAGACACATGCCTAGTAGGGACATCAGATCCAAGAAAAATGTGGATGATGTAAAAGCCCAGAGACCAAGAACAAAATTAACCTCGTGTTGTTGTTATTTTCTTTAAGGTGGAAAGTATTGTCTGCTGATGGCATTATCTAGAGTTTCCCCCATCAAACCAGATGCCATTCTGGCTACAAGCCTGAGACACCTACGCTTCCAGCCAGAGTAGAGCAGCCAGGCTTTCAGGGACTGACTCCTTGGAGAATGGAAGGAATGCGGAAGTCAAACAGACTTGAGTATTTTTTTAATCTACATTCCAGTCCTCAGACTACTCTGTTTTAACATAGAAGCTTTTTTTCAGGATACTAATACCTGTTGAGAAAGGCAAATACTGAACAATACTGAACTCCAGGTCTTGCAATGCCTCTTCCAGGCATTTTTATGCTTCTCTGAGAAAAAATTCTCAGCAGCTCATCACATCATACACTTTCCTTTGCCCTGAAGACTGCTAGAAATGTGTTTGTTTATGTTTCAAGTTGTTTTTACCATGCAGTAGCAGGCTTGATGATTATAGGGCATATGTGTTCCAGAAGGCAAGTTTAATTAGTTTCTGACATCATGTCCCCTTCATAGCTACTTCTTTATTTCTGATGCAGAAGATGAAAAAAGATTCTGTCCTTGTTGCCCACCGAAGAATACCAGCAGTCCATAGGGCATTGCTGTGACAGCATGAGATGTAAATTGGAGCAGGAAAAGATAGGATTTTTTTTCTTAGCAAGTGTTTTTTTTTCTGGAAAAGAACTTGCTGAGACTCTCCTGACATCTGCTAGAGAGGGAAAAGCAAAGAGAGGTTCACGTACTGTGACTAGTTCCAACATTCCTGGAAGAAAAGTTTGCAAACCCTCATGAATTTTGTATTTTAGTAGGTTACTCTGCTGGAAATTTTATGGGAGAAAATGACTGTTTGTGTTTGGGAGGAAAGGACTCTGCAGAGGAAGATGGCTGGATGGTCCCCTGCACATCCCTGGTTCCTCCCCTGTTTCCCTGGTTTGCTTTGGGAGGTGAAGGGGTCGTTTGTTTGTTTAATGTGAGAAAATGTTGTTCTCTTGTTCTGCAAGAACCTCAAAAGTGGCACTGCTGGAAAACTGCCCAAAGTACTCTAAGCGTGTGTGCACTGGATCTTGCTTGCAGCTAAATGTACCCAGTAGTCTCAGAATCCGTTATGATCCTCCTCTGTTACTTAATATGAAATCTTAGTTGAGGTCCCATTTGTCCCTATCACTCCTCCACAGAATTGCTTAGTCACATCTGAGGGCTTAACCTTTTCTAATGACCCAACTCACTAAATTTTTATGTTCATGAAGTGATTTTTTTCATTACAGGGCGTATAGGGAAAACATTGCACTTGGGTCTCATCAGAGATATTCATAAGTTGAATCTTAAGGTTGAAGACTTTGTGATGGTTAATAAATGAATTATTCTTAACCTAGCGGGTTGATTGAGCTGGATGAAGTATCTGAGCAGAGGATTCACAGTTACTCCTATGCAGTGTTGAACATCTCATTTGAAATATTCTTTTTCTGCCATTTCTGTTTACATCCATTCATCAGTAAGAGATACGAGGTAAGAATTTCAGTGGACAGGAATAGTTTGTGACACGACACCGAACGTGTGTGGATGAGGTGTGTGAAAGTGTGGCATTGCTCCTCCTGCTTGAGTCCACACTTTTTGCAGCCCAATATTTGTAATTTAGCAGAGGAAATTGCTGTCCAGTGTGATTTTTGCTTCATGTACTTATATGAATAAAATCAAAGGGTGAGAAAGAAGGGGCTAGAAAATTAAACTCCGTCCCGTTCGCTTGGAGATGGAGTTAGAATGAGAGGGAGGAAAAGGGGAGAAGCAAAACCCTTAAGTTCATATTTTAAGTTCTGTCTTCTTGCCACTCCTACATGGGTTTCTATGGAAACAGAAGCAGAAACTGGGCCATCAGCAGCCAAGAATCCATTTACACTTTAAATTTACTGCTTGAGCAGCCATGCGGTTTTCTTATCCAAATTAAATCATGATGGAGTAACACATGCTAAGTAAATTGGGGGTAAGATGAAAACACCAAATATTAAATATCCTTCCATGGATATGCCAATAAAAATCCCTTCACCTTATTTCTTTTTTCTGAAAGACCTTGAAATGACAAGTTAAATTGTATTTTAAAAAGAATAGACTTACATACGGCTTTATAAATACATATTGAAAGTATATTAAGTAATGCTGCTATACTCTTCAGGTAATTATGGGATCAGGTAATTATGGGATCTACTTTAATTAGGCATGCAGCTAACTCCCTTAGAGGGCTTAGCTGTTTCTGTGCTTTGGATGCAGAAAAGAAGCAAGCTGCAGTTTCCATACTGCTTATCTTCTAATAAATTTTGTGGTGAAGTTCTCATGCCCTAGGACAGCTCGTGGATATTGTATAATCACTACTGACGTTTATTTATGTCTTATTAGAAGACAAGATTTTTTTTACTGCTTATGGTAAAGTATTGTAAGATACTTGTCACTATTAGAAGCTTTATAAAAGTTCTTAAGCATTTGCTGGAACTGGAACTGGAATTGTCTGAGTTGATGTTTTCTGGCTTAGTTGATTGTCATCTTTTTGTTGATTTTTTTCCTTTTTTTTTTTTAATTCTAGTGGGCTTTGATTAGAAAAATTATAGTGCTCTTATGGTTTTGAGTTAAGATATTGAAAATATGCCTCTGGTTCTGTTTGTCAGTTTTTTAATTGCTGATTGTCATCTTTTTGTTGATTTTTTTCCTTTTTTTTTTTTAATTCTAGTGGGCTTTGATTAGAAAAATTATAGTGCTCTTATGGTTTTGAGTTAAGCAGGTTTCTTTTGAAAATATGCTTCTGGTTCTGTTTGTCAGTTCTTTAATTGCACATTTCCTCAGTTCACCTTTCAAAATCTGATGGAAATCTCAGATTTTCCTCCAGTGCTAATAAAGGATGAGTGGATAAAGAGAAAATAGGAGGTGCAGAGAAGGTGAACTGCCTAAACAATGAAGGAAGAGGAAGTGGAGACCAGTGTCTAAGGCAGGTGGGACTGAAGAAAGACTGGGAAGACTGGGACTGGCAGAGGATGGAGGCTAAGTCTGTGCTAAGTTTGAGGAATAGAGAATTGGCAAGGAACATGATGCTAGGGTAAGAAAATTCCTGGGATAAGATAGGTAGAAGTCTTCTTCAGAGCTTGAAATGGTAGCTAAGAGAAATGTTGAAGTATTCAGTTAGTCTTTGGGAACACTCTTACCTTGTTGCCATATTTTCCCTGAGTGCTGGACCAAGTGAGAACTGGAGTCCCAACACATCTGTTCAATCAACTCTAAAAGGAACATCAACACCCTGGATTACCTGCCTGGGCCCCTGTGTTATGGCAAAATACAAGAATTTGTTTTGTCTTTGTGGACCTCTTTTTCATTCATGCTTAAATTATTTTTCTTCAAGCTGTTGGTAGCTTTGGGTCTTGCTGACACCAGCTGCATGTGCCAGCCATGCAGGTAGGGAGTGCTGGCAGTCAGAGCAACTGCTTTGACAGACCATGAGATGTGCAAAGAAAGTGTTCCTCCATTTCTCCTTCCTCCTAGTCAGGGATAAACCCTCCTGTGTAGCCTGCATGGCACAGGAAATTCCTCTTTGTGGAGTTCCATGTCTTCAGCAGTGGTACCTAGAGCGTGTTTTTTCCCAGAATGACATTGGCTGATGGTAACTAGTAGTTTGTGTTGTCTTGTAGGATGTTCCATGACTAGGGCCTCACAGGCTGCTCACAGCTATGAAGATTAGGGTTTGGTCCATGCACCATTGTGAAAGAGGGATGACTGATGCAGTAGATGTGAAAAACCAAAGCATCAGGTAAGAGTCAGTGAACAGAGCAGCAAACAGGGGAGTTTATGTGAAATTTGTAAAGGCACTGGTGAGGTTTGGCTTTTGTTACCCATTTCCCTTAGAAGGGAAATGTGAAAAGTAGTGCAGGAAATGCCAAAATATTCAAGGAATGGAGAAATATAGTGCAAGCTGTGGAGTGTTTGTCAGTCTTGAGTCATTTCCAATGAAGTTATTTACGTGTTACATGGTGATTAATGTAGTTATTGGATGAGAAGATGTATGGACCAGAAGTGTAACTGGGAAGTGGGGAGAAGGTGTGTTTGGTTTTGTCTCTGTTCCTCATCCTCCTCCTCTGTGTTTGACTGCCAATAAGGTGAATTAATTTCCCCAAGTCAAGTCTGCTTTTCCTGTGACACTAATTGATACATGAACTCCCTGTCCTGTTGACCCACAAGCTTTTCCTTCCCCTTTTCTGCCCCCGTCCTGTATGAGCAGTGAAGATAAGGCAAAGGAAGAGAAATAGAGCTGTGGAATCATTCTGCTGTTATAGAAAATGAAGGGGAGAAGCCTTCAACACCTGCTGTGCTGAAGGAAAGAGAGACCAATCCAGAGAGACTGGAAAAAAGAAATCATTCAATGTGTCCAGTGTCAGACTTACAATAAGTTAGAGAAGATTTGAGAGGTGAAATGTGAGGATGGCTTTTACAGACTGTTATAGCCTCCCAAAATACACCACCTATAAGAGATCCTTGTCGGTGGGGACACATGGAAAGAGTAGATAGATCTGTTAGGGGAATATCTAGATAACAATGTTGACAGCAAAAGGAAGCAATACAAGCTTGTGTTTGAGGAATAAGAAAGAGGCAATTTATTGTTATTACTGCTGGAGCAAATCGTGCAGCCAGGTTCTTGCTGAAACAGGGATGCCAGGCTGTGAGAAATGCTCCAAGTCATTGCAGCTTAAGTGAACTTTAGTGGGATTTCTCTAGAGAAATAATTCAGAATCCTGAAATGGTTTTGAAAATAGTCCTAAGGGAATTATAATAGCAAGAGAGACTTGGGATGTTTGATTTTCTTGAGATACAGATGGCAGCTTTTTGTGGAGAGGGGCTGAATATCACCTAGATAGCTGCAGGACAATGAGGCATCGAGACTAAACATGCAAAGTGCTGTTAGGAAGTTAGCAAAGAAGGCTGGAAGAAGCTTGCAAGTGTACAGAGACACTGAAATCTGCTGCATGAGAATGCAGCAAACCCAGACTTCTGTGAGTGTCAAGACCAGGGTGTAGCAGCAAGTGTCTGTTTTGATAGATAACCAAGACATTTAGATAGAGGAGAGTGCAATATTTTTTTTACATTCCATATTTTAACGGAGGAACTGGGACACCTGATATGGGACACCAAACTCAGCAGTGTAGAAATAAAGCAGAATGGGCAGGAAGAGTGGTGGGTTGCCCAGAGCTGGCTGCCAGATGCCCATCCAGCTGCTCTCTCTCTCCCCCTCATCAACAGAACAAGGTGGGGGCAAAATAAGATGAAAAAGTTTGTGGGTAAAGACAGGGAGATCATTTACCAGTTCTCATCACAGGCAAAACAGGCTCAACTTGGGAAAAATTAATTTGATTTATTGCCCATTACGATAGACTTAGATATTTAGAAACAAACACAGGCTGAAACACTGTCCCGCCCATCCCCCTTTTTTTTTTCCCCAAGGTTCAACTCCCTCCCTTAGTTTCCAACTCCTCTAAGCCTTTCTCCCTCCCAAGTGGCATTGGGGAACTGGGAATGTGGGCTTTGGGCTCAGTCCATCTCTTCCACTCCTTCTCCTCACACCTTTTCTGGGATGGGTCCTTCCTGGGCTCCAGTTCCTTCAGGCTCAACCTGCTCCAGCATGGGTTGTCCACAAGCTGCAGTTCCTTCAGGAAATATCCACCTGCTCTGGTGGGGGGTCCTCTGTGGGCTGCAGGGTGGGAATCTGCTCCAGTGTGGTCCTCTCCAGAGGTCCCTGCTCTGCCTGGAGCACCTGCTCCCTTCCTCCTTCTCTGACCCTGCTCTTTGCAGGACTGTTTCTCTCACATTTTTTCCTCACTGCTCAACGCATTTTGCCTTTTTCTTAAATACATTTTCACAGCAGCAGTGAAAAAAAAAATGGAAGTGATTGATGTGGCTGTTATGGAGCTCTGCATGGCTCAGAATATATATGGATGTCCGATATATGTGGATTTCTGTAAGGTTAGGGAGGAAATGAAAAATCCATGGGAAATGAGTGATTACAGGAGACTTTTAAATCCCAGAGTTTACAGGGTCTTGAGTGTCTCAGAGAAGAGCTGGTCCAACAGAACCATTTTGAATTTGAGTGAGCTTCTGAGTGGCACCAGTTTATGTCAGACTGCAAAGCAGATATGAGCAAGTTTAAAAGGAATGAGCAATTCTAACACTGGGATTTTGGAAAATTAAGAAAATGAAATATTACAGCTAGCTGGTCTGGAGAGCTTTGAACTCAAAAGACAGGCTTGTGTCAAAAGCTTGTAGAAAAGAACTGCAGCTTTACTTCCATGAATAAGCTCTTCAAGGACACAAGAGGAAGCTGAGAATCTACAAAGATTTGAAAGGGGATTGCAAAGTAAGGAAAATTAAAAATACAAGGAATGTGAACCAGCCAGAAACTGCTGTGATTTGCATTTTGTAAGGCATATACAAAATATATGTACAAATAACCGAACAAAAATTGTTCTTTCTTGTTAATATTTGGGACACATATGGCATGTTCTCACCTCTCTCAATATTTAATTACCTCTTCTTTAGGAAACAAAAAAAGGGTGTTTTACATCAGTTTTCAGTAAGGTTCATGTTGTGCATGTGGGTGATGAGGTACCTCCTGCAAATGAGCCTGGCAAGCAGCTACAGAGCTCGTAAACAGTATTTATGTTGCTTGGATTTCTCAGGAGTCCAAGTATGGTCCAGCATGAACCATGAATAACGAACACAACATCTGTATTCAGAAAGGGAAAATGTGAGGCCAGCAGGTTTTCTGATGATTGAGTCTGTGTGAAGCTTTAAACCAGGATTTAATAAAAGGATAGGTCAGTAACTAAAAATATATGGGAAGGGGTAAAAATGGCAGTGTGGTGGTTTTTTTCAAGCTAGTGTGTGAAGACTAATTGGAGAGAAATTAGCTGGTTTCTTAAAGAAGATGAATGCAGGAGAGCCAACCTATTTGTGTTTCAACAAAACATTACTTTAGCATCCCATAGGGAATTGTTATTGAAGGTGGAAAAAGTTGGATAGGGAGGTGGCTGAGAGGTGGACTACAAGGTGATGTGAACAAAATACAATTTTTGGGATGGATAGAGGATATTAATGACTTTGTACTGTGATTAGAAGATATTCTTGGATGTTTGCTCCTTAAACTTTGGTAAACTGAATCTGGGAGGGCTTGCTCAGGCAGAGGAAAACTCATCATGCTGGGCAGATACCGAGAAGTTGTCAACTGAGTCAGGGCTTATGGAAAAGTAATAGGCTGGCAGTCAAAGCTGTGCCCCAGTGCTAAGAACTGTAAACTGGGGGTGATGAGGAGGCATGAGAGCCAGAGACACTGGTCTGTGGAGGATGAGTGCAGCTGCAGAGATTGAGTAGCAGAGAGGTAAATACAGTTCTCAGCAGTGCTGTGAGGGATGCTCAGCATCTGCCCTACCTCATACCCTCTCTTTCTCACTCTGAATTCTGTGAAAAGGCTTAGAGGTGCCTGGCTCTGTCCTCTAAAAGAACCATTTAAAATATTTTTTCCAGAAGGCATACTTTCAATCTAAGCAACAGTAGTACCATAAGTTCTCAGGGCACTGCTGCACTCTCCAAGGAGCTTTTGGGTCCATCCTGATGACAGCAGGGACCTCCACACAGCCTAGAACTCAGCAATAGACACATTTTACTTTTGTTACCATCTATTTACTGAGCAGCAGTAAACGTGGGGACTCTTGAATATGTTTCCTTTCCTTTCAGAGGAAGTTCTGTGGTCATGCAATGTGGAACATGAAGTACCTGCTCAAAATGCAGAGGTCTCTTAGTGCTGGATGTCCTCTCTTCCCATAGATAAAATTTTCTCTGGTATTAGACTTACCATTTACTTTGAGATTTTGAAATTTCAGTAAGCTCAAAGTCTCAGCATCACTGTCTACTCTTGTGGTTTTGCTACTCACCCTCTTTTTCATTTCCAGAGTGGAAGTGTGGGACATGCTACTTTCTTTCAAGGCACTAACAGACATGACTCATTCCTTCTTTGTTCAGAAACAGATTCTTTAAGAAACCAGGTTCTACTTCATGGCTTTACCTTGTGCATTAGTAGTCTGGCACAGAGCTTGTCAAAAGAGCCTTGGAAATCTGAGTGAACTGTCAAGGATTTCCAGCTCTCTCCATTTCATTCTCCTCACATGCTCTAGAGTTAGACATGTGCCAGGGTTTTTCTTTACAGCTTTCCTTTCTTAGAATGTGCTGGGTTTGTAGGCTTAGCCTTAATTATTTTAATAATCAGTTTTCCTGTCACAGGTGAAGTGGACTATACACTTAGGGTTGCCAAAAATACTTCAAGTTAGAAACAACACCAGCTTCCTCCTCCTGGAATGGTGCTAGATTTTAATAGGTGCATGTCTTTATTAGTCATTCTTGCATATCTCAAAAGCTATGCAAATACTATCACAGTACAGTTATTTGGTTGTTCTCCTAGCTTGAAAATCTCCACACTGTGTATGTTATAACTGAGGAAATACAGATCATAGATATTGGTTCTTTGACTTCAAGACAACTTTTGATATACTCATCTCTGTGTCTCGACAGGGAAAACAAGCAAACAAAAAAAACCTGTTTTTAGATTTATAGCTGGTTTAGGGGTTTTTTTTTTGTAAGCAAAAATAAAATCAACACTATTATGTGAACATGAGACACAGGAACACATTCATTTGATTCCATCTGCTCAATCATTTTTGTGAATTTAATTGCACCCGGGTTCTTCTAAACATGTTAAGACATATGCTCATAAACTAATTGAATATAGCTTCTAGTCTTGGCAGTAGTCCCATCCACTGTTAAATCAACAACAGCATTAAGAATTATTTCAGTTGTAGTATCTTAAATGTTCTCTTCATCATTTTCAATTTTGAACATCCTGTGACAAATTGAAGTATGGGCTTTTAAAAAGCCTGCTAAATATCCCAAATTAAATACTAGTTGCCATTAAGCTTTCTGGTTGGGCTGATATTGTTTTGCCTTTTTTATGTTTTGGCTGTAAATTTAATACTGTAGCTCCTTTCAGATGCTTTTGCTGGATTGCTGTGTGTGGCTGCTGTAGCCTCAGAGATATTCTTCCTTGGATTTCTAATTTAAATATATTTAAACATCACAAGAATTTTTTTTTATTTGTGTGATTATCAAGACGTATTGAAAACCTGCTTCTAAACCCACATCTTGTTTTAATGAATGTTGATAAATCTTACCAAATCAATGAATCAAGATATCTCTATAAAAGCCAGAAGGCATTTAAAAAAAAAAATGTATTTTTTTACTCTTCACCTCCTTATGACTTCAAGTGAGCTGATGAATTTTATGGCACTTGACTCTTCTAGGACCTACGCAGTCTGCTGAGATTGACAGCAGTCTGAATAGCCTGTAGTAAAACAGAAGCTGGCATATATTTGCATGTAGAGGAGGAATTTTAAAGATATTTCCCAGCAAGTTAATTACTGAACCTTTCCATCCTCTGCAATTAGTAAGCATCTGGGATCCAGGGGAGACACTGAGCCCAAACTAACCTGTCTGCTTACTAACACTGTGGCCAAAAATAATGGAAATAATCTATCCTATAACTGTATTATGCAGGTGCAAGTGTATTATTGTGAGAAGAAATGGAAGTAATTGCTTCCTGGCTTGGAGAGGGGATGCACATTTGGATGCCAAGGCACGTGCTCTGGCTTGTGCAGGGAAGTTGCAGGAGTCTTTACCCAGCCAATGTCGTTGCCTTCTCAAAGCTGTAAGTTGTGGAAGTGCAGCTGGGTACTTTGTGTGGCAGAAAATGAAAAATAATGTAAATAGACATTGAACTTTTTACTGTATACTGAGTAGGTGTCAGCCCAGTATTAAGTTAGCTTGAATAAACATATAAACAAGTGTTGTTAAATGTTGGTATTTAAAGGACAGGAGTTCCTTAAAGTGTTAGGTCACTTCAGTCAGTACAGCTACAAAAATATTGTGTGTTATATTTATCTGCTTAAATATTTAGGGATTGGGTTATTTTCCAAATAGTTGTAAATAATCAGGTATATCTTTCACCAGAATATTCCTTATAAGGTACAGTTTGAGTTAATCTTTCCTGCACAGAATTAAGATACATGTTAAGAAATTTCCTTCTGCATGCAGGAAAGATGCTTTAAAGGGTGCAACATCCCTGGCAGGGCACACTGTAGCTCATCTGGCTGTCTTTTTTATTTATAGTTAATAGATACAGGATTAAACCTATTTCTGCTAGTAACTGATGTCATCACTGTAGTGGAAGAGTAGCACAGATATTACTGATTCCACACTGACAGTTTCTAACCCAAAAGGTAAGAATGAATTACAGAATAATTTCAGACTTTTTTTGTGGGGGTGTGGATGTCAAGGAGGTATCCAGTCGTACTCTCTTGCTCCAAGGAAGGATGGAGCTATATGTAATATGTATGGAACACTAGGCATGAAATTGAACTGAAAGCCTTGAAGAAGGATTTGAAGATGAGGCTCTTAACTATGTTGATGAGTTATCTTACTAGAAATAATACAGCAGAACTTCAAAGTAGTGTTTCTGAGAGAAGAGGGAGGAAGGAAGAGTGTAATAGAGTAATAATTCTCCTTATTTGAAAGATAAAAGGATGCTAAAACAGCAATTGCATTGTTCATTGCATGCTGTTAAATGACAATCTCTTCCACATCCAAAATTTTCCTTAACAAATCTTTTCTTTCTCTTCCTATTAGAGGTGTGGACATAATTCACATATTATCTCAGTACAAGCCAACGTATCTGCTGTTTGCTACAGGCAAAATATTGAATCCAGAGTCCTCTTTTTAACAATTTCAGGTTTATGGAAGTTTGCACTAATTTTTATTTCTCGTAAAGTCTGAGCAAGAAGATGTAGGAGGAGAGTTTAGAACATGCCTTAAAGGTGCCCTGTCTTCTACATTATTGTGCCTCTGTGATATATTGGCCAAGCCCCCATCAGCTGAGACTATCAGACTGGATTGCACGAAGAGGTTGCTAACAGCATCTCTGTGTCATCATCAAATCTTGTGAAAAATAAGACTTCAAGGTGTGTAGCTCCATATCTGGGGTTAGGCTGTAGAAAGAAGGCTGAGAATGGAACCTTTCATTTGTTGTTAGGAGTTTAAGCCTAGCAATTGTAGTAAAACTTATGGCTGCAGGTTTTGATTAAAAACAAACCCACCCAAATCAGAGTTTTTAAAGCAGAAAATTTCAGGGATGAGTTTGAAAGATGAATTTGCAGACAGTCGTATCCACAGCACAGCCAAGTGGTTGTGTTAGTGGGATGGAGCTAGCACAAGCGTTGTCTCCATACAGATGAAGTTCCTGAGTGCTTTGAGACAAGATCATTTCCAAATTCAAAGAAAATCTTAGAATTTTAGCTAAATCACACCAGTGTGCTGCCTCTTGAATCAGCAGCAGCTGCAGCCTTTTTATGCGATGTTTCACTGCATCTGTCCTGTCCTAGAGCTGCTTTACATGTTGATTCATTTACTCACTTATAATAACAAAAAATAATGTCTATTTGGAGAGATTTGTTCATATTCTTCCTTCCTAGCTGAAGAAACGTTGCCTTTCTTTACCACACTGATACCACTTGTTTCCCTTGTCACTTTGTATAGTAACTCTCTGCTGCCATACTTTAATTTTTCAGAGGTTGAAAAATGGTGCAATTTGTGTAACAGGAGTGTTAAACCCAGCGAGAGCTGTGGTTTTATCAAATGTGGGATAAAACCTCTGTGACTCCAAAGCGATGATAGGGAGCTTGTAGAGATCACACTGATATTTTTCTCTGTTTGTGAATTTTTAAACTTTACCATGTTTTCTCAGCGCAGTCAAACTATTCTGAACCAAAGAGTGTTGAGAATGTGACAGTTCTTTGAAAATCATGATACTGCCAAGCTAGAATGGAAGTTCCAGGCTCAGCTTCCTTGTGCTTGCTTTCAAAGCAGTATCTGTTACCTGATCATCTATGGGGAAAAGTTTGCTAACAATATTTATTTTGATTGATCTAGAGCCTTGAGCATGTTGGTTTGAAGTCATGGTACACTTTAGTATTTGTAGATTAATTATATATCTATAATACACAAAAGAAATATAGTTGTGGTATTTTTTTTCCTCTGTTGACTAGATAGATGAGAATTAAATACAGAAAGAGGCCAGTGCTATGGCTAATATGCTACATTGAACCTCTTTATTTTTGCTTTGCATTTAAAGTATTTAAAATCTTGGTCAGATGTAGAACGCTTATTAAGCATCTAAAGATTTCTGCATTGAATAAGCATTAATAAGTCATAAGAATTAATAATTTACAATAGAATATAGATAAAACACGATTTGGCTTCTACTCAGCTGGATATTTCAGCACTTTTGTGTTGTGTAACATCAATCTTTACCCAGAAAATTTAACAGTTCATCAGAAAAGTCAAAATAGAAATGAAAGAAGCTGCAGGACAAATCTAAGAACTACATAGAGATTGGCTCCATCAGTCTTTGCTCTTAATACTTCATGGTTCCTAATGAACAGCAGAGTTGGATGGGAAAGGCCACCAGGAAATAGTATGAAACTTCCTTGATTCTGGGGAAAAAAAAGATGTGATGTTTCTAGAAAACATTTTTAGATAAATAATACCATTATTACAAGTATATAGAGTGCATAATTGCATGGGTAAATTTTCTGTGCCAGGAAGTTAATGGAATTAAATTCAAAACTAGATTTTGAGCTGAACTAGATTTAATTTGTGGCCATTAATATCAGAAAATTTAACTGTGCTAAAATGGCAACCTGAAAACCTAATCCTTTGAAGTATAAATTAAATTTTGAAGCATCCTGTTAATGGAAGTTCTACACAGATATGGCCAAGTGCTTAATATCCTTTACAAATGTGCTATTTTTGGCCACTATTCTGTGGGTGCCTTTTAAATTTCTGGCCTCAAAACATTACTTAAATCACTTTTCCTTGCCAAGAATAGACCATCTTACAATTTTCTTTCTCAGTCACGGGTAATGAGGAAGTCTTACAAAGTATGATTTGCTCTAAGAGTTTCTGAGCCAACTGGGATAGAAAGCCAAGCTTTGGATGGCTTAGTTGGAAAGCCAAGCTTTAGATGGCTTTAGAAAGCTTAGCTTTCCATCTAAGTTACATCCTGAAATCTTCAGAGGGCCAGGGACAAGAAAGTGTATTTTGGTAGAGAAATTTAATATCATTTACTTATTCACCAAGCAACAAACCATGGTCTGCCTAAGTTTGAACAAAAAATTCAGTAGCGATTCCAACCTTCCTTCCTTTCCCTATGTGGCTTTTATCACCTAGTTTTGAGGATGTATCTTTATTTTAATGACTTGTGGGTCAAATGCCTGACTTAAGTGGTGTTTAGAATTCCCAGCTCAGAAATGTTTACTTTTTGAGCAGGAAAAGGTGGGATTTAAAAGTAATAATAATAAAAAAGTTATTAACTCTTCAGCTACATAATTAAAAACAAATTTCAAACTAATTTCAAATACATACTCACAGGTCCCAGTTGTTTGGTTTAGTGACATCATCACATCTTAGCCAATGGGAGAGGTTCAGATAAAAATTAGTCTTTCTAAGTGATGGCAAAATTTGGCAGATTACAGGATACTGTGTATTTATATCATGGCATTTTGTTAAGAAATTCCATTTAGAAAAACTTCGTCTGGGATTGAGAAGTCTAACCAAGTCTTCAGCTAGTTGCTACTTCCAGAAGGTAACATTTTTACTGCCTGAGCTCCTAGGGGGGAAATGCTCATTAAAACTCCATTTAATTTAGTGTTAACGATGTCATTAGCTCCTCCACATGCTTCATGTGAGTCCTCCCCCACATCCACATTCTTTTTCCCAGTTTTCCTCCATTCACTTGCTTCCCCACTTTGTCTGTCCCCCAAGCCTCTCCTGTTGTGTTAATAAGTGCTAGGCAAGACTCTGTAGCATATTTTTGCAGATTTGGAAGAAGCAGGAAAATGTGTGCTTGGAAAAGTGTTTTCTTTGTGAGTGTTTTGTTGCATTTGTCACATGTCTGTCTTCAGAGGTCTAGAAAAACAACTTGATGCTACAAGAGTGCATTTTGTTATCAAATCAGCTGTCAGCCAGGAGAAATCATTAGGTTCCAATTTTCAGATACCTGCAGCAAGTGTCTTGTTGTGCCTTCCATCTAAATTTTGGCTGGTCTCTAATGCTTTAGAGTCTTCATGAAAAAGAGAATCTGTTTTTTTATTGTATCTAACTAAAGATGCCTATTGAGTATTTTTTTAATCTTTATATTTTCACTACCGTGTTTTGCTTTTATTTCAACATCTAGGTTGGGATTGACTTAGTTGAGATCAAATTTTGGTTGAATTTTATACTGTAGAGACTCAGAGAAACTGAATAGATAAAATGCAATACGAGGGGTGAGATATGTAATTATTCTACTTAGGCATATTTAAGAAAATGTAAAGCTAGAGTTTGTGTTTGGTGGAAAATATTTTATCATAATCTTGCCATGATATTGATGTTCTATTTGGTTGGGTTTTTTTGTTTCACATGAATTTAAAATCACAGCTAATGTGTTTTAGCTGTTTGTAAACATTGAAGTGATTTCACTAGCTAACTGCTAGTAAAAAAAAAAAAACCTCTGTTGATCTGGAGGGGATTTTGACTGAGTTGTTTAATAACCACTTTTGTTGTAGAAGATCTGATTTTCCACACCTATAATATGGTGACTGCTATTACTAGGAAGAGTTTTAGGAAAGGGTGGTTGCTGGCTCCTTGCAGCAGCTCTAAGGTGGGGTCCCCAGGGCTGATTTGCTTGAGCTGCTAATTGTAGAGGCTTTGGCAACCAGTGCCAGGAAGCTGGGACTTGGTGGCTGGCCCAGCCCTAAACCTTGACAACTCACAGAATCTTTTCTTCCTTACAAGTCCTGTGCCCTGTATCCCAAATGTTCTTTTTCCACTGAATAACCCTTCTCCTTCAAACCTCAGATAATCTTCACCTGCTCTCCAAAGTCCTATTTAAGTGTAGGGTTTTCTTCAACATGATACAAATTTTCTATTTCTGCCCGTGTCCTACTTTCCTGGAGAAAAGTTTTAGAATACACAGTATAATATGCTCCCTACAACAAGGAAGAGTAAAAAGATTCATAAATACTAGTTGCTGATACGAAACTGCTTTAAATTGGACCTTGTTTGCTGGCACACTTGGATTTGTGGAATTGATGCCCTTTCTGAAGACGAGCAGTTGTCCAAGTAATTTAAAATAAATTGATTGTTCACTTAGATGTATTTTTTTTTATTATTTTTAGACTGGCTTCCTAAGGGACAAATTTTGCAGTCTCTATGTCTGCCTGTTCAGCTATTTATCTCTACCCAACCTCCTCCCCTTTCTTTTGACACATTGGTTCATTTCATGCAAATTTGACAGAGCCAGAAGTCATTAGATCTAATCATTAGTCATAAGATCTAGTCGTTATATTTAAGTCATTAGTCATAATATCATCTTCCCTACAAACTTAATAAAAACTGATGGTTGATTTGATGACAGAGGTCCAAAATAGTCCTTTCACTCTTGGGGGGAGATCAGCAGAGCCCCAGATGGTCAGCAAACTCTTGGTGTCCTTGTGTGCATCCTTGTTGGGGCTGCCACATAGGAAGCACAGAGGAGAGAGCAGTTGCTTCTCCAGCCAAAGAATATTTTGCTTCCTGCACAGCCATCTTGTTAAAGCAAATATGCATTATAAAGGAAATATTGCATTGGTAGAAGAGCTTTAGTGGACAGGTACATGAAAATTGAAATCCAATCTGTAAAAATATATACGTATAAAGTGATTATAGTTATGAAAAGATAAGACAACCTTGTCAAGTAAAACCTTGACAAATTGAGTCAAATTTTGGTTTTCCCAATAGGGTATAACCAGTATTTCTAGTCAGATCTAACAGTGAGGCTCATCACTGGCCTGATCATCTTTTCATTTGTCAACTTCCCTCTCCAGCAGCTTTTGCTTGGAGCTGACTATAAATACTGTAAAATAACCTCTGCAGTTTATTTTTGCACTCCTGTGCTGTGATAGTCTGTGATAAACCATGATGAGTGCATGAATGTAGCTAGCTGAAGAACCAGCCTGGCAAAAGAGAGAAAAAGTCTTTCTGGTGGTTTGGACTTTTTATTGTATGTTGGTATACACACAAAAAATATTTTGGATCATTAAATGTTACCTTTCTTATCTAGCTTAATTAGAAGTACTTTTAAAGATTATTTAGAAACTCTTAGAAGAAAGATGAGGAAAAAACCTGTGGTTTTTTTCAGGCTAAATCCTTAAATCTATATAATTCCTTTCAGTATCTATGGTGCTTTATTTCCAGAAATGCCCAGTGGCTACTCCTGAATCAATCAGATGTGGCTTCTTTAGATGATTTCCTGTCCAAATTTTTTTTCCCTGGCTTTTTGTCTCTCTATTTAGATTGTTACAGCAGTGGATAAGTCTGTGGGTTGATTTTTCACTGTTCCACAAGCACTGTGTGCTCGTGTATATAAATAATATCACTTTTTTGTTGTGTACCTTTCTTTAAAGCCACTGGTTTAGTCCCAGAACAGATAATAGAATCAGTGATGCCTTTAAAGTTGTCATCCAGATTTCTTTTTGCTTCTTCCTTCATTCTTTTAGTGAATGTACCCTAATTGCATAGGCTTGATTATAAGCATAGAGGGAATTTTTGCTAAAAATCAGTTACTTATTTATAATTTTGCTTTCCTGTCAATGAGTATATGTTAATAAGGGACAAGACAAATCGTCTTTCCCCTTACTAGCTGAGCCTAGTTCATCACTTTAACTGCTACTTTAGCTGATTAAATTCCTGTATCCTTGGTTAATACCTGTCACTGAAATTGTAAAGGTGGGATCCTGGCTTCACTGAAGTCAGTATGTGAGAGATGAAGTGAATCCACACGTTCATTACTCTCTTTCCATTTAATACATTAGATTTTTGCTTGTTCTCAGGTATTTATATGATAGTCATATTTAGATAATCAAGTTAACAGCTTGTTTATAATGCACCAACTGCTTTATGCTCTGAGTTTGTCACAAATCCATGAAGTTACTAGCAGAAAATGAAACATTAGATCACACTGGAGGAGCTGAGATTGGTCCATGCCTAGATTGGCCATGTCCTTCAGGGAGCCTGATTTGTTATTATTTCCTGGAATTAATGCTGATGTGCTCCTCCAAATTCCTAAACCAAATGGTGATGAAAGGTTCACACGGGAGAAATTTAAATATGCTTCAGTTATTTCTATGGAAAGGAGGAAAAGGAACTTTTGATTTCTCTCTTCTGCCGGTTCAGCTTTTAGAAGCACATTTTTTTTCTGCAAGCCATACAGCTGACTGGCTATGGAGTGCACAGGGAAAGTTGGAAAGAGGAATGTTCCACTGGCTCTCCATTGATGTTCCTTCCGTGAAGTCTATGGAGGAATTGTGTGCTATTGCTCTCTGATCAAAAATTACACTTACAATAACAGAGGATTTTTTTTCTTTTGTTAATTATTCTTTTATTTTTTTCTGATAAATCTATACATGAGAGAAAAGTTCTTTTTAGGGCTCTCAGAATGGTACTAGGGGACTGACTCTCTTCCAATGGATTTAATCTGTTGCAAATACAGCTTTGAGGGGTGAGAAATACCACCAACAACAGGGGAACTACTTATGGAGAAATGAGTGATCAAATTCTTGATTTATTTTTTGTTTTAGACTACTAGCTGTGTAAAGCAGTGGAATAAATGTGATGGATTTACTTAGCTGTTAGTGTATAGCACACAGCAACAATGTCAGACATATGTCCTGGTTTTAGCACAAAGAAAAAAAGTGCAAAATAAAAAGTAAATGGCCTTCTGGAAGACAATAATTCATTATATAATATGAGAAATGTTTATAAATTAGACAAAATACATTTTTTGGGACCGAAGTTATACCATTTCTAGTGTTGAGCTTGCATCCACTTAACCTGGGGTTAAGCTTTAGCAGTAAGATGTTAGAAAGCATAACATTTGGAGTTTCTGTGAGCATGGAAAGCATAATGTAACAGAAATCTGCAATTCTCTTCTTCTGAATCTTGAAGAGATCTTTGAGGATACATCATGGTTTATATCAGTTGAAGCTGATAAATGATCTAATAGAATGCTTTGGATTTTTCTGTAAAAAAACAAAAAGACAGCCCATAGATTGATTCTTTCTGACGTAGAAGGAACCTTTTTGAAATTGTTGTGGATTTCAGTGGATTCCAGTGAATTTTCAGATGAAATATTAATTGTACAAGTGGAGTTTGACTTAGACTGTGCTATTTATAGCACAATATGCTTTCAGTGTAGACAGGATCAAATAATGAGACAACCAAAGGTGGTTTGTTTATATCAAGTTTAGTTTTAAGCTCGTGTTGTTTCTTAAATGAGCAGTGATAATACAAATGCTGGGTTTCATTTCTGCTGCTGTTTGGAGCTCTTGACTAAGCTAGCCACAGGGTAGTTTCTTTTTTTTGTGAAGATGAACCATTTCTTACGTTGTCCCAAGCTTAAAAGAGATTCTAGTGTCAGCATGAGAGCCAGACAACATATTTAGTGCCAGATGACATGTTGGTATTTGAGAGGAAGCTGTGTAACAAATCTTTTCATTGAGAGAGAAAACAGGAAAAAAGCTGAATTTGAGCACAAGCCAGATGGATTTTTCTTGTAGTTGTTGTTTTCCAGCTACTGCTTGGGATTTTTCTGATGGGGAGAGAGGGATTTCACTCTTGTCAGAGCAATAGAGACTGAACCAGAAGAGAAGGGGTTTTTCAGCACGACTGATTGTACGGCTCATCAGCAGGTTGTAGTCAGCTGGGTTGTAGATTCCAGAGATGCAAGTGAAGCAGCTGACACATATCTGAATCTCCTAAATTCCATGTGCTGTGTGGAAGACTGTGACATGATTCACTGCTAACTTACATTTTTATGGGGAGATCAAGGATATTAAGACTGTTTATTTGATCTTATTCAAAGATTCGTGGCTTAATAGGCACAAAAATGAAGATCCTCACCTGTTTGTCCAAGTGATGAAAGGGACAGTGGAAACTAGTGTTGAGACTCAAGGGATAAAATTAATTATTCATATTAACTTATCAGCATCTCAAAGCAAGAGTGAGTGCCCTTTTCATAAGTGGATTTGATGGAGACAACAGGGATAAATTGTTAACTGCCTGTGTGGGCTGCAGAATGATGTCGTTTGGATAATGATTGTCATAGAGATGTAAGGCTGAGGGTGGAGAAACAGAAAACAGCAAAAGAGATGAAATAGAACATAAAATATTTTCTTGCTCTTGATCAGCATTCCATTGTTGATCTGTGCCATGGCTGTATCTGAGCAAGCTGATTATGGTAATCTGGTTTGGTGGCAGATTTTGGAGAACAAAGCTATGAGATCTTAAGTGAAATTAGTGCTGTGTAAAGTTGTGAGAATCATGAAAAGTTGATAGAATCGTGAGATTGTCACATGTCATTTTTTTTTTTCCAAGTGGTGAGTGCTTAGATTTGAAGACTCACAGTTCATATTTGAGAATGCTGGTTGAGATGTACAACAGAGAGAAGAAACAGCAACGAGGATTTAAACCAGGATTCTACAGTGAGCCTTTAGCTCTTCCTTGGAATAATTGCATTATTCAATAACTTGTGCAAGGGACTAATAATTTGCCCACATTGCTCTAGGGCATTTCAGAAACCTTCCCATTAGCATCCCCCATGCTCTTTATACAGATGGATGTAAAAGATGAACTTGAAATTCTGACCTTACTTTACAATGCTGATTTTATATACTTATTAAAAAATACAAACTTAGTTCAATGAGGTCATCTTTGTGGTGTTTCAGATACTAGGCCTTGACTGCACTTTTTAGGCATTAAAACAATAGGATTAGGATGCAAAAAATAGAATTTTTAAAAATTTTATTCTTGATATGTTTCTAAAAATCTCATGCCAGTGTCTTAGTATGGGTGCTAACAGGTTAGATTTAGTGTACCTAAAATATATTTTGAGCCTGTAAACAGGAGATGCAGTCTAATGAGTTTAATCACAATCAGTAACAACCTCTCCAAACTTGCTTCTAATTAGCCACTGATAATGGGAGATGCTTGATTGGCTCCTTTGACTTTGTTCATACAGAAGTCCTGCAACAGATGAGTAATCCCTGGCTATGCTTATTCTGCAGGCAGACCAGTAATTTGGAGTAGGATGTAGCAATACTTGTGCTGGAAAAAATTACCCATTGGCTGCAGTCTCGCCATGGCATCATCCTGGGTTAATCTCTTTTCTTGGAGGTCCATGCTGTTGCAGGTGCTGCTGTTATTTCTGGATCTAGACATTCTAATTAAGATATTAGCAATCAGTCTTGTTTAGAAATCATAAGATGATGACAAATACGTGTAACAGAATCAAGATTAAGAAATGACATCCGTGGAGAGCGTCATATGATGGAAGCAGATCCCACAGTGATTAGTGCCCAGACACACTGTTGAGGAAATCATTTCAGGAGCTCTAGGGGACTTCTCTGCTCTGTCAGACACAAACCATGTAGGGAACACTACTGCTCCCAGACTGGCCTGCTGCTCTCACCAGATTACTGAGTCACAGGATCCCAGCGTGGTGGGGTTGGAAGGGACCTCTGGAGATCATCTGGTCCAACCCTCCTGCTCCAGCAGGTCACCCAGAGCAGGGTGCCCAGGGTCATGTCTAAGTAGGCTTTGTGTGCAGAGAAGGAGACTTATCTGGGCAGTCTGGTCCAGGCTCTGGCACCCTCACTGGAGAGTTTTTCCTTATGTTTAGGTGGAACCTCCCATGTTCCAGTGGGTGCCCGTTGCCCCGTGTCCTGTCACTGGACACCACTGACCAGAGTCTGTCCCCAGCTTCCTGCCCCTGCCTTTTAGCTCTTGCTCAGCACTGATCAGATCCCCTCTGAGGCTTCTCTTCTCCAGCTGCACAGCCCCAGGGCTCTCAGCCTGGCCTGGCACAGAGATGCTCCAGCCCCTCAGAATCTTTGCAGCCTCCTCTGGACTCTCTCCAGTAGCTCCTGGTCTCTCTGGAACTGGGGAGCCCAGCACTGGACCCAGTACTCCAGATTCAACCTGTCGATGCTGTTGATAGAGAGCAGCACAATGTGGTGTGAGAGATCTGTAGCCCTCTCTGAAGTTTGTTGCTTTGCAGGAAATAAGAACAAGATAGTTTTCATTTGTTCGAAAGATCAGATGGTTTTTTAAGCATTTGAATCTTGAAAAAAAAAATTCTTTTTTTTAAGAATTTGAATAGCCTGTAGAATCTTCAGTTGTCAGACATAGAAATGTCAACATGAGAAATAAAATACTTCAGTTCTCATGTTGTGTAGATCATGATACCAGCATGATGTGGAGTAGCTGTGGGAAATAGAAGATACAGTGATCTGTAGCACTTTGCATGGAATTTTAAATTTAGAGAGTTGGGTAAGCTGTAAGGTTTTTTGGAAGGAGAAACTCACCTTCAGACCCTATGTATTTACATATATTTGGTATCCAAGATGTTTTTATTTAATAGATAGACAGGTCCAGCATGTACAACAGAGAACAGGTTAATTCTGAAGATAAAATTCTGTGTTGCTTACTTTTTATAGTAGCACCATCTCTCTGTTCTGTTCAACATCATAATCTGAAGTGTTGTTATCTGTACATATGTTTCTAAGCATATTAGATTTATTATAATATTATTTATTATCATAGAATAAGGAGGCAAGTTAGCAACAGGTCAGAACTTCTCATCCTTAAAGGTATCTGAATTGGCTATAACCTAAATTCTGCTGCTGCTATGAGTGACTTACTGCCTTATGAAGTGGGTTCTATAGGGTAGTGCTGAGTTCCTGTAAAAATATTACTAGATAATTACTTTGCAGCTCATTAGTAGTTTAACTCAACCTATATATGGGCAAAAATCTAATTTATTCCATTTAATGAATGAACGTGGTTTGAAATATGTTCCATACACAAGAGTTAAATTAATACTGTATCTCTATTTCACATGGATTTTTTTTTGCCTTTTATGCTTGGATTGTAAAAATGACTTTTTTCTCATAAATAGTATTAATTTAATAATATTCAAGGGGAAAAAATCAATATAAACAAGGATTATTACTGCTTAATCCTTTTTATTTCAGCATCTCTTTCCTATGCCAGTGTTCTCAGCTGGTGTTTATTCTTTCCTTTAGTAACATCTCTAAAATAATTCACATTCTGCAGTTACAGAACAGTATTTGGTTTTGTCTCTGTCTTTTGGATCGAATCCTCCCCTAGGAGGATGAAATATGCTTCCTGCTGCCAATTGATTTGTCTTTTGCCCAATTTCTTTAACTAATTCTATATGTGCTCAGTATTTTTGTCTTGATAACTCTGTTTTTTCACATCCCACCCAACCCATTCTTCTTCACTTCCAAAAGTTCTAAAGTCTGTTTTTCATTTATCTTGATTTTCACAAGCCTAAAAACTTCAGTTTTATTTTCTAGCCCTTGACTTGTCTCCAGAATTAATAATGCTTGCTTTACGTTACCTATTTCTTTGTCTTCTTCTATGGCCAAGAGAGTGTTTGACACTTCTGCAGCAGCAGAGCAGTGCTCTGCTATTCAGGGTCTGCATTCTGTGTCACTTGGAAGGTTTTTTAGACCTTTCTGCATATATTCTGCTTTATTCTTTAAGCAACCTTCAGTTTTTATCAGTGCTTTTTGTGGCTTTTCCCTGGTGTTTTGCGTGCTCCTCTTATGTTGACCTTTCCCTTGTTCTGAAGGACCTTTGTTTTCTCTCTCAAATCTGCTACTTTCAGCATTTGTCTGTTGACACCATAACTGCCACAATGTCAGCTGGGACCCCTCCTTGGACTTCTTTTATTACCTCTGAAGTCTTTTTATAAAACTTCTTGGATAATGGCCATTTTTTTGGAGCTTGTGTCATCAAGCAAACGTGCTAGCATCCATGAGGAGTAATTTCAGAGGCATAGGCGTGCAGAGCTTTATGCCATTAACTACATCTACACTTGAAAAGAAGCTTAGATATCTTTATTTTTGTGGGCAGGGGCAATATATGGAAGGAATCATTATGTTTTAGGGTATTAGCTCACAGAATAATTCATAAATATTGCTGCCATCATTTTGGACTGCTAATGTGTATTATATATACATATGCATTAATATATTTACAGCACACAAGAATTGATGATGTTGTTTGGTGGTTGTTTTATGGAGCTATAGATACATAGATATCAAAGAAATTTTGAGCAAGCAAAGCATATGTTTTCTGCCTAAGGAAGAGAGGGTGTAAATTAAAATGCATAAAGTACACCAGCTGGATTATTTCCTCTGCTGAAGTACAATCAGTCTACAGATCTCATGCTAAAAGTGAATGCAGTGTGATTTGTACTGGAGAAATTATGGCCGTGCTATTTTAGCTACTGACCCACAAAAAATCTTCCTCTATTCCTTGTTTTTCCGTATACCTGCATTGCCAGAAAGATAAATCAGGGATTTTTTGACTAAGTTTTTGCTGTTAGACTATTTTTAGCTATTATTGACTCTTTCTTACCTTCATTTGTTAGTTTTTAGATTAAATATAGAAAAAACATTAAAGAATTTTGTCTCACAAGAGACTGATCAGGTTCTAATGCCCACCTAACATAGTGTGGACTGAACAGTTTTCTTATTTAAAAAGGCATCATAATTCAGGTTTGTATGCTGAAATTGTGTAGTCAGTGAGCTTAAAATTCACATTTCATACTTGTACAGGAGGGGTCCCTTAGTGCAAAACCTCCTGTAACTTTTATTTCAGTCAATTTATTCAACAGTATATCTCTAGCTTTATTAGCATGGAAAACTTCCAATTTTTTATTCCTTCCCCAGAGGACTTTCAGAAATGCAACACTACTGTGTTACTTTAGGCCAAGTAAATCTTGCTAGACTAGATTATTTTGCTCTTTTTATTTTTAAGAATTCATTCTCTGCCAGAAAAAAAATATTTTTATTATCATTTCATTATAATTTTTATTTTTAAGTTAGCAATGATTTCAAACAAATGATAAATTATTTACTTAATAATATTTTGCTTCAGCAGCAAAATAAATTAGTACTGATGAGCTGGCTTTAATTTTCACATTGTACAAACATGTTTTTGCAGATCTTGCTTTCCAACAGTAGATGCCAAAGCACTTTACAAGGGGAATACGAACTTTCTCACTTTACAGCTGAGTAACTGAGAAAGATTTGCCATGCTGTGCTGCCTTAAGGTGGAAGGACTCTGTCTTGACACATAGATTGGCATTTTTTTAAACCTTTAATGCAAAGAAATGGTCTTATCTTCATATTTACTGAAAAGATTACTTCCCATAAACTCTTATCTGGGAAGAGAGAAAATATGTATTATCTCTGTTAAAGTACATTATATGAAATAATCCTCTTGGATCTGCTAAAAGGGTCTTTCTCTCTTCTTTCTCTCTTCTTTATAGAATCATAGAATCCTTTA